>NC_143048.1:37465000-37540000 GCF_057628025.1 Oncorhynchus mykiss
TCTCCCTCTCTCTCTATCTATCTCCCTCCCTCCCTCTTTCACGCTCTCTCCCCCCGCTCTCTCTCCCCCCCTCCCTCTCTCTCCCTCTATCTCCCTCTCTCTCTCTCTCTCTCTATCTATCTCCCTCCCTCCCTCTCTCACGCTCTCTCCCCCTCCCTCTCATCTCATCCTGTCTCTCCATCCCTCTGTAGGTGAAGAATGCGATGCTTCATGGGGCGAGCGGTATAATCATGTTCTCAGACCCTGCAGATTACTGCGCCCCAGGAGTTCAGGTACTGTACATAGAATTTCAATAAGTAGAATAGACATCCTATTTAAAACAACAAAAAGAGATCTGTGAACTGAGAGACTATGTCCACTCTACTATTTGTGATGTTATATGCAGCCATACCCCGACGGGTGGAACCTTCCAGGTGGAGGGGCACAGAGGGGTAATGTCCTCAATCTGAATGGGGCAGGAGACCCCCTCACGCCAGGGTATCCTGCTAAAGGTGTGTGTGTTCGTATAGAGACATAGATGTTTCTGTGATAATGGGGGACTATAAACATCCTCCCCCTCTCCACCAGAATACACTTACAGGTACAACCTGGAGGAAGGGGTGGGGCTTCCTAAAATTCCAGTGCATCCTATTGGCTATCATGATGCCATCCAACTACTAAAGTGAGTATTATGATGGCAGCCAATCAGAGCTTACACACACAATTCCTGTGTGTAATGTAACTTCCTGTATGATGTCACCCTTGGTAGGAATATGGGAGGAGACGTCCCACCCAATAACTGGAAGGGAGCGTTAAACGTGTCCTATCGGATTGGACCGGGCTTCACTGACGGCTTCAGTACACAGTAAGACACCATATACCTCTCTCCCTTCCTTCCCCAACCTCTCTCCCTTCCTTCGGGAGGCCCTCCCCTCTCTCTCTCTAATTCTCTGGAGTGTTGCCCAGAGCAGTAGAATAGAGGCTCCTTGTGTGTTCTGTGAGAGAGAGATTGACACACACACACATTTTCACACAACGAGTGGGGCTGAGGTAGCCTGCTCCCAGTTCTGTTTGTGCTTTTGCCTACACCATTGTCATTGTCAAGACAAACATGTTCTGCATGACGATTCCATAAGGAGTTGGCAAGAGAACAGGATCAGAGGCTAGGGGTGAGGGAGGGTGGTGAGGGAGGGGCTCTCTTTGTTCCCATCAACAACAGTGGAGGAGAATTGGGATTACTGAAACAACAACAATGTAGAGTCTCTGTCTCCTCTCTGTCTCTGTCTCCTCTCTGTGTCCTCTCTGTCTCCTCTCTGCCTCTGTCTCCTCTCCTACTCTGTCTCCTCTCTGTCTCCTCTCTGTCTCTGTCTCATCTCTGTCTCTGTCTCCTCTCTGTCTCTGTCTCCTATCTGTCTCCTCTCTGCCTCTGTCTCCTCTCCTACTCTGTCTCCTCTCTGTCTCCTCTCTGTCTCTGTCTCATCTCTGTCTCTGTCTCCTCTCTGTCTCTGTCTCCTCTCTGTGTCCTCTCTGTCTCATCTCTGCCTCTGTCTCCTCTCCTACTCTGTCTCCTCTCTGTCTCCTCTCTGTCTCTGTCTCCTCTCTGTCTCTGTCTCCTCTCTGTGTCCTCTCTGTCTCATCTCTGCCTCTGTCTCCTCTCCTACTCTGTCTCCTCTCTGTCTCCTCTCTGTCTCTGTCTCCTCTCTGTCTCTGTCTCCTATCTGTCTCTGTCTCCTATCTGTCTCCTCTCTGCCTCTGTCTCCTCTCCTACTCTGTCTCCTCTCTGTCTCCTCTCTGTCTCTGTCTCCTCTCTGTCTCTGTCTCCTATCTGTCTCTGTCTCCTATCTGTCTCCTCTCTGCCTCTGTCTCCTCTCCTACTCTGTCTCCTCTCTGTCTCCTCTCTGTCTCTGTCTCATCTCTGTCTCTGTCTCCTCTCTGTCTCCTCTCTGTCTCTGTCTCCTATCTGTCTCCTTTCTGTCTCTGTCTCCTATCTGTCTTCTCTCTGTCTCTGTCTCCTCTCTGTCTCCTCTCTGTCTATGTTTCCTCTCTGTTTCTGTCTCCTCTCTGTCTCCTCGCTGTCTCTGACTCCTCTCTGTCTCCTCTCTGTCTCCTCTCTGTCTCTGTCTCCTCTCTGTCTCTGTTTCCTCTCTGTTTCTGTCTCCTCTCTGTCTCTGTTTCCTCTCTGTTTCTGTCTCCTCTCTGTCTCCTCTCTGTCTACGTTTCTGTCTCCTCTCTGTCTCTGACTCCTCTCTGTGGTTCTCAGGAAGGTGCGTATGAACATCCACACCAACAACCAGGTGACCCGGATATACAACGTCATCGGGAGGTTACGAGGGGCCGTGGAGCCAGGTACCACTTCCCACAGCCTTCTCTGAATGTTCTAGTAAGGGCCTGTTGACCGGGTTTCTGGAAGCCAGGGGACAGGACGTTGGGAGACAGTTCAGAGCTGGCTGTACACAGTCTGGAGCTTCCTCTATACAACTCAACACCAACAACTATCATCACTGTGTTGTTTCAAATACCTGGCACAACACTTGATTCACAACAGAATTAGGATCACCGTAGATGGTGATTGTGACCCCTCTCCCCCTCCTCTCTCCGTTGTTGGCAGACCGCTATGTGATCCTGGGGGGCCACCGGGATGCCTGGGTGTTCGGGGGGATCGACCCGGTAACGGGAGCTGCCGTGGTGCACGAGAGTGTAAGGAGCGCTGGGAAACTGCTCAGAAAAGGTGTGTGTGGGGGGGGGGGTCAGATTAACACACACATGCATTTAAAAAAACACACACACTCAGACCACTATGTACTGAGACAAGTCTTTATGACTACAGCTCCATCATAAAAACATAAAACAGCAGACACAGGTGTAATCTGCATGCAAAACTCTGTACGGATGACTGGTCCCATGCTGTAGCAGTCTGGAGTAGTTCTCTGTATTGTTCTAGAATATCCCCATGCTGTAGCAGCCTGGAATAGTTATCTGTATTGTTCTAGAATGTTCCCATACTGTAGCAGCCTGGAGTAGTTCTCTGTATTGTTCTAGAATGTTCCCATACTGTAGCATTCTGGAATAGTTATCTGTATTGTTCTAGAATGTTCTGTCAGGCCTGTTTCCTCATATAATGTTTGACTCTGAGAAGTGCTGTATATTTTATAGGTTCAATGCATTTTGCCAAGTGTGTGTTTTCTCTGGACTTTGTGTGTGTGTGTGTGCGTGTGCGTGTGCGTGTGTGTGTGTTCACTATAGGCTGGAGGCCCAGGAGGTCCATAGTATTTGCCAGTTGGGATGCAGAGGAGTTTGGACTGCTGGGATCAACAGAGTGGGCTGAGGTACTACACACAGTATGTGATGTTGTGGTGAGGGAAATGTGTACTGTAGTGCTCTGTTAACAGAGATGACTAAACTCTAATCTAAATGTCTGTCCTGTCTCTTTCTCCTTGACAGGAAAACGCCAAAGTGCTGCAGGAGAGAGCAGTGGCTTACATCAATGCAGACTCAGCAATAGAGGGTGAGTTTGTGTGTGTGTGTTGGGGGGGTGGGGGGGGGGGTGGTTGTGTGGGTTTTCACATGTGAAAATGACACTCGGGTGTGTGTGTGTGTGTTTATTTGTGTGTGTGTGTTGCAGGTATGTACACATTGAGGATAGACTGCACCCCCTCTCTCCACACCTTAGTGTACGACATCACCAAACAGGTAAACTTGAATCAGCTGTCTATCAACTGTCTATTTCAGGATTACACTGTGGCGCGTTGCTTTCCAGGAAGTAGCGTTGTAGTTTTTGAACTTTTGAAGACTTTTTGAATGGTATTCAATGGGCAAAAACATAACATGGTTTTCGGCACACAAACTTCATAAAAGGCACCTGGCAGAAGTAAAATTCATCCACAAGCGCAAATGTAATTTTATATTGTGGTGGAAATTCTACCTTTAACTAATAAAGTCACTTCATACATACTTCTTCTAACAGTAGCTCAACGGTTCCCCCAAGTTGGGCAAGCAAGCGCCTTTGACTGTCGGCCCAGATAATGTATGGAAGGTACTGGGGTCACACACACAGAAAACATGAGTCTTTGGCCCAGAAACAGGCTCCAAACAGAACAAGAGCTCTGTTACTGGTGCGCATGATATAACCTTTACTCTGTCTCCGATCAAGAGGAACCAGTCCGTTTCTGTCAATTCTTGGCTGAGAGGCCAGACATCCTGGGGTCATTCTACACACTCAAACAGTCAGGACAAGCCTCTATTAATGAGCACACACACTTTTCTATCTTCTGTCTGTAGTTGTTTCTTTGCAACAATTTGACAATGATTGTCTGATTCATGCAGTCTCCTCTGAATAGTTGATGTTGAGATGTGTCTGTTATTTGAACTCTGTGAAGCATTTATTTGGGCTGCAATTTCTGAGGCTGGTAACTCTAATGAACTTATCCTCTGCAACAGAGGGAACTCTGGGTCTTCCTTTTTGTGGCGGTCCTCCTGAGAGCCAGTTTCATCATAGCGCTTGATGGTTTTTGTGACTGCACTTGAAGATTGACATTTCTTGAAGATTGAAAGTTCTTGAGATTTTCTGAAATGACCACCCTTCATGTCTTAAAGTAATGATGGACTGTAGTTTCTCTTTGTTTATTTGAGCTGTTCTTACCATAATATGGACTTGGTCTTTTACCAGATAGGGCTATCTTCTGTATACCACTCTACCTTGTCACAACACATCTGGTAGGCTCAAACACATTAAGGAGGAAAGAAATTCCACAAATTAACTTTTAACAAAGCACACCTGTTAAATTGAAATGCATTCCAGGTGACTACTTCATGAAGCTGGTTGAGAGAATGCCAAGAGTGTGCAAAGCTGTGATCAAGGAAAAGGGTGGCTACTTTGAAGAATCTCAAATATATTTAGATTTGTTTAACACTTTTTTGGTTACTACATGATTCCATATGTGTTATTTCATAGTTTTGATGTCTTCACTATTATTCTACCCTGTAGAAAATAGTTTTTAAAAATAAAGAAAAACCCTTGAATGAGTAGGTGTGTCCAAACTTGACTGGTACTGTAAATGACTGCATTTTCATGAATTTGATCAAGCCCATTCAAAAGACTAGGGGACATGATACAGAAGTAAACAGAAGAGGTGTTTACTTTCACAGGGTGTAGACTAGAGGTCGACCGATTAATCGGAATGGCCGATTTATAAGAGCCGATTTCATAACAATCGGAAATCAGTTTTTTTTTTTTTTTTTTTTCACCTTTATTAAATCTTTATTTAACTAGGCAAGTCAGTTAAGAACACATTCTTATTTTCAATGACGGCCTAGAAACGGTGGGTTAACTGCCTCGTTCAGGGGCAGAAAGACAGATTTTCACTTTGTCAGCTCGGGGGATCCAATCGTGCTACCTTACAGTTAACTAGTCCAATGCAATAACGACCTGCCTCTCTCTCGTTGCACTCCACAAGGAGACTGCCTTTTACGCAAATGCAGTAAGCCAAGATAAGTTGCAAGCTAGCATTAAACTTATCTTATAAAAAACAATCAATCATAATCACTAGTTAACTACACATGGTTGATGATATTTCTAGATATTATCTAGCGTGTCCTGCGTTGCATATAATCTGACTGAGCATACAAGCGTACAAGTATCTAAGTATCTGACTGAGCGGTGGTAGGCAGAAGCAGGCGCGTAAACATTCATTCAAACAACACTTTTGTGCGTTTTGCCAGCAGCTCTTCGTTGTGCGTCAAGCATTGCGCTGTTTATGACTTCAAGCCTATCAACTCCCAACCTATCAACTCCTGAGATGAGTCTGGTGTGACCGAAGTGAAATGGCTGGCTAGTTAGCGCGCGCTAATAGCGTTTCAAACTTCACTTGCTCTGGGCCTTGGAGTGGTTGTTTCCCTTGCTCTGCATGGGTAACGCTGCTTCGATGGTGGCTGTTGTCGTTGTGTTGCTGGTTCGAGCCCACAGAGGAGCCAGTGAGGAGAGGGACGGAAGCTATACTGTTACACTGGCAATACTAAAGTGCCTATAAGAACATCCAATAGTCAAAGGTTAATGAAATACAAATGGTATAGGGGGAAATAGTCCTATAATAACTACAACCTAAAACGTCTTACCTGGGAATATTGAAGACTCATGTTAAAAGGAACCACCAGCTTTCATATGTTCTCATGTTCTGAGCAAGGAACTGAAACGTTAGCTTTCTTACATGGCACATATTGCACTATTACTTTCTTCTCCAACACTTTGTTTTTGCATTATTTCAACCAAATTGAACATGTTTCATTATCTACTTGAGGCTAAATTGATTTTATTGATGTATTATATTAAGTTAAAATACGTGTTAATTCAGTATTGTTGTAATTGTCATTATTACAAATACATTTTTGTATTTATTTTTAAATCAGCCGATTAATCGGTATCGGCTTTTTTGGTCCTCCAATAATTGGTATTGGTATCGGCCGACCTCTAGTGTAGACCGACATAGTCCCAGACTATAACTGAAACACCAATACCTCTCTGTAGGTGTCCAGTCCAGAGGAGGGAGAGGAGGGGTTGTCTCTGTATGAGAGCTGGCACAAGCGCGACAACTGGACAGATGACCGCGATGCACCCCGGTCAGACCCATTACCAACCACACTAGACTTATCACTCTGATCACATGCACTTTTACTGATTGATTTTATTTACATTTTTGTCATTTAGCAGATGCTCTAATTTGGTGTATAAAAAAATTATATTTATGAACCAACCTCTCTCTCTCTCTCTCTCTCTCCCTCTCTCCCTCTCTCTCCCTCCCTCCCTCCCTCCCTCCCTCTAGGATCAGTAAGCTGGGTTCAGGCAGTGACTTTGAGGCGTATTTTATCCGACTGGGCATCGCAGCAGGCAGGGCCCGATACACCAAGAACAGGGTGAGAGGGACATTGTTCTGGGGGGCGGGCGGGTGAACCTGGAGACAGGAGCACATTGCAGATGTCCTTTTGATGCAATACAATAGCCCACCACCACCAATATGGGGGTCATCATTGGGCATTTAAAGTAGGAAAAACCATTCATGTTTTTTCATGCAAACAAACCCGGAGTGTGTATTCTACTTTGTAGAAGACAGAGCGGTACAGCAGCTACCCAGTGTATCACAGTGTGTATTCTACTTTGTAGAAGACAGAGCGGTACAGCAGCTACCCAGTGTATCACAGTGTGTATTCTACTTTGTAGAAGACAGAGCGGTACAGCAGCTACCCAGTGTATCACAGTGTGTATTCTACTTTGTAGAAGACAGAGCGGTACAGCAGCTACCCAGTGTATCACAGTGTGTATGAGACCTTTGAGTTGGTGGAAAGGTTCTACGACCCTTCCTTCCGGAAGCTCAGAGCCGTAGCTCAGGTCAGGGGAGGCCTCATCTTCCTATTGGCTGATTCCCAGCTCCTCCCCCTGGATGCCAGTCAATACGCTGGCTCTCTGACAAAGTATGCCCACACCATCGCTCAGCTGGGACAAAAACACCCAGATGCTCTTGTGAAATACGGGGTATCATTCGGTAAGAGAAAACACACACATGTTTACATACAAAGACACTCATTCTGAATCCCCCATCACCTACAAAGTCAAATTTGTTTTTGTCCAGATTCTCTGTTCTCTGCGGTGGAGAACTTCACTGTGGCTGCTAGGGACTTCCATGAGCGTCTCACCACTCTGGACAGGACAGAGTAAGAGAGAGCGTGTGTGTGTGTGTCATGTTTATTGTTGTGGAAGTGTGTTAACAGGTGTGTTCCCCCTACTCTCTCAGCCCTATACAGATACGTATGGTCAATGACCAGCTAATGTACCTGGAGAGAGCCTTCGTGGACCCGCTAGGTTTACCTGGCCGACCATTCTACAGGTGAGAGCCAGCTACAGCACATACTCAGTGCTGTGTAATGTCTTCATGATCAGTTTAGAATCAGATTTTATTTTCTCTCACCCTCTTCCCTCTCTTCAGACATGTGATCTTTGCTCCCAGCAGTCATAATAAATATGCTGGCGAGTCCTTCCCTGGCATTTATGATGCGCTGTTTGACATCGAGCGTACAGCCAATCCCAAACAGGCGTGGGATGAAGTGAGGCGACAGATCAGCATCGCTGCGTTTACCGTCCAAGCTGCCGCCATGACACTCACACCTCCTGCCTAACGAAAAGATCTCTCTCTCACACACACACACACACACACACACACACACACACAGCAACTGAGAAAGACACACCAGCCCTGCCTTACACTCCATGCTTTATCTGAGCCAGTAGTCTGAAGCCACATCCTCTCCCATCGCTATCTGGCTGCTTTTAGTAAAACTGCACCATTTTGAAAATAAAAACAGACTTTTAATGAAGTAATGGTTTGTGAACTTCATCCGTCTGGTATAAAGATAGCCCATCCTGAGCAGTGTAATTACAATGTAGGTGCAGAGTTTCATTACGTTGTGTGATAGCAAAGAGTGAAACTAAATCACAGATTTCAGACGTGCTGTTAAACAACCCAAAACAAAGACAGTTAAAGCACGACCATGATGAATGCAGGTAAGAGAACATCGTTTGACCAGTTAAATTTGCTGGAAGGCAGCTGATATCAATAAAATGCCACACACAGTCTCAAATGCACTTAACAAAGAAGAGGACTGCCACTGTGTGTGTGTGTGTGTTTGTGTGTGGTCGAGAACTGCTGTACCTAATTACTCATTAGTTACAGATCCTGATCCATTAGTTACAGATCCCGATCCATTAGTTACTGATCCAGATGAGGGTTTCTATGGTGATAGCTGCCTGGATCTCTTTTCAGTGAGAAGATAGAGGTAGTAGGAAGACCTGATGGTTATTGCCTTCAGACAGTGTTTCAATGCAGTAAAGTTTAGTCTCTGCATTCAGAGTAGAATGTCATCGGTGTCATTAGTGCCCAGTGTAATTCTACAGCTAAATATAGAAAGCCTGCGTACATACGACATACATACTGCTATCAGCCTACCATCAACAGGGTACAGGTTCATTCAAACATATGGGAGCAGCATGTACCGTGTGCTAGATTTCATTCTCTGTCTGGTTCTATGCATTCCACTTTCCATTCTCCTTCCCCCTCTCAGTGTGCGTGTCTGTGGGAGAGGGAAGGTCCAGATGAGCCCAGGTGATTGGCTCCAGTATATCACCTAGGAGACATGAGAGGGAGATCAATTATATGAATACCACAGAGATCCTATTAAATTACTTAGTAACTTAATAAGAGATTACTTTGAGATCTAATTGTTTCTTTTTTACCCCCTTTTCTCCCTAATTTGGTTATTACAATCTTGTCTCATCGCTTGTCTCATCAACTGATGACCGAAGTCAGCCTGCAGGCGACCGAAGTCAGCCTGCAGGCGCCCGGCCCGCCACAAGGAGGCGCTAGAGCGCAATGAGCCAAGACCTCCTGTGGTGCAGCCAGGAAACAGTTAAAAGGCTGATGTCTTCCTCCTACAGCAGCTCCAGAACTTCATCCTGACCGACAGGGGACAGCTCCAGAACTTCATCCTGACCGACAGGGGACAGCCCAGAACAGAGGCCAACAACACATCTATCCAGACAAACTAGACAGGAGGAGGACATATTAGCATCAGAATAGCAAGTGTTTTGGGTCTCACCCCTCGTGGAAGTTGGTTACTCCAGGGTGGTTGTTTACACTTCTCCTCGTTACTCCCTGGACCAGAGAAAGACTGCAACCGAGAGAAACCAGGATACACACCATAAACAACAGATCACACTAAAAAGATAATCAAACTCCTCTAAACATCTCCTCCCTCTACCACTGAGCTACTCTCTGAACTGGTAACTTCTACACACTGGGAAATGATGAGAATATGAACAGGAGTAGTACTCTACCTTGGAGCAGCCTCCATTCTTACAAGGATGTGCCAATATTCACATCCTCCTGTCCGAGATAGAGAGAGAGAGAGCCTATGAGCCAAGCAAGCAAATAAGTAGTTTATTTTGTCTGGGAGCAAGACATTGGGGTCCGCGACGGGGCTGGTTTTCCTTTTGTACTCTGTGATTGACTGTAGACCCTGCCACATACCTGACTTGCCTAGTTAAATAAAGGTAAAATAAATACCATCTACTGCATCTTGTCTATGCCATTCAACCATCGCTCATCCATATATTTATATGTACATATTCTCATTCCTTTAGACTTGTGTGTAAAAGGTAGTTGTTGTGAAATTGTTAGATTACTAGTTAGATATTACTGCATGGTCGGAACTAGAAGCACAAGCATTTTGCTACACTCGCATTAACATCTGCATGTGACCAATACAATTTGATTTGATTTGACACACATGCGTTATCACTAAGGATCAATACAAACTGTATGTGTATGTGCATGAGTTTGTGTGTGTTACCTCGGTCTATGTATCAGCTCCAGTGGTTTAGGAGCCTGGATGACACAGGGGTCACCCCGAGGCTTTAGCTTCATTCTCTCTCCTCCCCTCCGAGTTCTTCACTTCTGGCCTGATTGGCTCCGCTGGCTTCTCTCTGTTATGGATACCTCTGCTGCAGTCCTGAGGAGAGAAACAACCTTCTGACTTCTCTCTGTTATGGATACCTCTGCTGCAGCCCTGAGGAGAGAAACAACCTAACTTCTCTCTGTTATGGATACCTCTGCTGCAGCCCTGAGGAGAGAAACAACCTTCTGACTTCTCTCTGTTATGGATACCTCTGCTGCAGTCCTGAGGAGAGAAACAACCTAACTTCTCTCTGTTATGGATACCTCTGCTGCAGCCCTGAGGAGAGAAACAACCTTCTGACTTCTCTCTGTTATGGATACCTCTGCTGCAGCCCTGAGGAGAGAAACAACCTTCTGACTTCTCTCTGTTATGGATACCTCTGCTGCAGCCCTGAGGAGAGAAACAACCTTCTGACTTCTCTCTGTTATGGATACCTCTGCTGCAGTCCTGAGGAGAGAAACAACCTAACTTCTCTCTGTTATGGATACCTCTGCTGCAGTCCTGAGGAGAGAAACAACCTAACTTCTCTCTGTTATAGATACCTATGCTGCAGCCCTGAGGAGAGAAACAACCTAACTTCTCTCTGTTATGGATACCTCTGCTGCAGTCCTGAGGAGAGAAACAACCTAACTTCTCTCTGTTATGGATACCTCTGCTGCAGTCCTGAGGAGAGAAACAACCTAACTTCTCTCTGTTATGGATACCTCTGCTGCAGTCCTGAGGAGAGAAACAACCTAACTTCTCTCTGTTATGGATACCTCTGCTGCAGCCCTGAGGAGAGAAACAACCTAACTTCTCTCTGATATGGATACCTCTGCTGCAGTCCTGAGGAGAGAAACAACCTTCTGACTTCTCTCTGTTATGGATACCTCTGCTGCAGCCCTGAGGAGAGAAACAACCTTCTAACTTCTCTCTGTTATAGATACCTCTGCTGCAGTCCTGAGGAGAGAAACAACCTAACTTCTCTCTGTTATGGATACCTCTGCTGCAGCCCTGAGGAGAGAAACAACCTTCTAACTTCTCTCTGTTATGGATACCTCTGCTGCAGTCCTGAGGAGAGAAACAACCTAACTTCTCTCTGTTATGGATACCTCTGCTGCAGCCCTGAGGAGAGAAACAACCTTCTGACTTCTCTCTGTTATGGATACCTCTGCTGCAGTCCTGAGGAGAGAAACAACCTAACTTCTCTCTGTTATGGATACCTCTGCTGCAGTCCTGAGGAGAGAAACAACCTTCTGACTTCTCTCTGTTATGGATACCTCTGCTGCAGTCCTGAGGAGAGAAACAACCTAACTTCTCTCTGTTATGGATACCTCTGCTGCAGTCCTGAGGAGAGAAACAACCTAACTTCTCTCTGTTATGGATACCTCTGCTGCAGTCCTGAGGAGAGAAACAACCTTCTGACTTCTCTCTGTTATGGATACCTCTGCTGCAGCCCTGAGGAGAGAAACAACCTAACTTCTCTCTGTTATGGATACCTCTGCTGCAGCCCTGAGGAGAGAAACAACCTTCTGACTTCTCTCTGTTATGGATACCTCTGCTGCAGCCCTGAGGAGAGAAACAACCTTCTGACTTCTCTCTGTTATGGATACCTCTGCTGCAGCCCTGAGGAGAGAAACAACCTAACTTCTCTCTGTTATGGATACCTCTGCTGCAGTCCTGAGGAGAGAAACAACCTTCTGACTTCTCTCTGTTATGGATACCTATGCTGCAGCCCTGAGGAGAGAAACAACCTAACTTCTCTCTGTTATGGATACCTCTGCTGCAGCCCTGAGGAGAGAAACAACCTAACTTCTCTCTGTTATGGATACCTCTGCTGCAGTCCTGAGGAGAGAAACAACCTTCTGACTTCTCTCTGTTATGGATACCTATGCTGCAGCCCTGAGGAGAGAAACAACCTAACTTCTCTCTGTTATGGATACCTCTGCTGCAGTCCTGAGGAGAGAAACAACCTTCTGACTTCTCTCTGTTATGGATACCTCTGCTGCAGCCCTGAGGAGAGAAACAACCTTCTGACTTCTCTCTGTTATGGATACCTCTGCTGCAGTCCTGAGGAGAGAAACAACCTAACTTCTCTCTGTTATGGATACCTCTGCTGCAGCCCTGAGGAGAGAAACAACCTGACTTCTCTCTGTTATGGATACCTCTGCTGCAGTCCTGAGGAGAGAAACAACCTAACTTCTCTCTGTTATGGATACCTCTGCTGCAGTCCTGAGGAGAGAAACAACCTAACTTCTCTCTGTTATGGATACCTCTGCTGCAGTCCTGAGGAGAGAAACAACCTAACTTCTCTCTGTTATGGATACCTCTGCTGCAGCCCTGAGGAGAGAAACAACCTAACTTCTCTCTGTTATGGATACCTCTGCTGCAGCCCTGAGGAGAGAAACAACCTTCTGACTTCTCTCTGTTATGGATACCTCTGCTGCAGTCCTGAGGAGAGAAACAACCTAACTTCTCTCTGTTATGGATACCTATGCTGCAGCCCTGAGGAGAGAAACAACCTAACTTCTCTCTGTTATGGATACCTATGCTGCAGCCCTGAGGAGAGAAACAACCTGACTTCTCTCTGTTATGGATACCTATGCTGCAGCCCTGAGGAGAGAAACAACCTTCTGACTTCTCTCTGTTATGGATACCTCTGCTGCAGCCCTGAGGAGAGAAACAACCTTCTGACTTCTCTCTGTTATGGATACCTCTGCTGCAGCCCTGAGGAGAGAAACAACCTGACTTCTCTCTGTTATGGATACCTCTGCTGCAGTCCTGAGGAGAGAAACAACCTAACTTCTCTCTGTTATGGATACCTCTGCTGCAGCCCTGAGGAGAGAAACAACCTTCTGACTTCTCTCTGTTATGGATACCTCTGCTGCAACCCTGAGGAGAGAAACAACCTTCTGACTTCTCTCTGTTATAGATACCTCTGCTGCAACCCTGAGGAGAGAAACAACCTTCTGACTTCTCTCTGTTATGGATACCTCTGCTGCAGCCCTGAGGAGAGAAACAACCTTCTAACTTCTCTCTGTTATGGATACCTCTGCTGCAGCCCTGAGGAGAGAAACAACCTAACTTCTCTCTGTTATGGATACCTCTGCTGCAGCCCTGAGGAGAGAAACAACCTTCTGACTTCTCTCTGTTATGGATACCTCTGCTGCAACCCTGAGGAGAGAAACAACCTTCTGACTTCTCTCTGTTATGGATACCTCTGCTGCAGCCCTGAGGAGAGAAACAACCTAACTTCTCTCTGTTATAGATACCTCTGCTGCAGTCCTGAGGAGAGAAACAACCTTCTGACTTCTCTCTGTTATGGATACCTCTGCTGCAACCCTGAGGAGAGAAACAACCTTCTGACTTCTCTCTGTTATGGATACCTCTGCTGCAACCCTGAGGAGAGAAACAACCTTCTGACTTCTCTCTGTTATGGATACCTCTGCTGCAGTCCTGAGGAGAGAAACAACCTTCTGACTTCTCTCTGTTATGGATACCTCTGCTGCAGCCCTGAGGAGAGAAACAACCTAACTTCTCTCTGTTATAGATACCTCTGCTGCAGTCCTGAGGAGAGAAACAACCTTCTGACTTCTCTCTGTTATGGATACCTCTGCTGCAGCCCTGAGGAGAGAAACAACCTTCTGACTTCTCTCTGTTATGGATACCTCTGCTGCAGTCCTGAGGAGAGAAACAACCTTCTGACTTCTCTCTGTTATGGATACCTCTGCTGCAGTCCTGAGGAGAGAAACAACCTAACTTCTCTCTGTTATGGATACCTCTGCTGCAGTCCTGAGGAGAGAAACAACCTTCTGACTTCTCTCTGTTATGGATACCACTGCTGCAGTCCTGAGGAGAGAAACAACCTTCTGACTTCTCTCTGTTATGGATACCTCTGCTGCAGCCCTGAGGAGAGAAACAACCTTCTGACTTCTCTCTGTTATGGATACCTCTGCTGCAGCCCTGAGGAGAGAAACAACCTAACTTCTCTCTGTTATGGATACCTCTGCTGCAGCCCTGAGGAGAGAAACAACCTAACTTCTCTCTGTTATGGATACCTCTGCTGCAGTCCTGAGGAGAGAAACAACCTAACTTCTCTCTGTTATGGATACCTCTGCTGCAGTCCTGAGGAGAGAAACAACCTAACTTCTCTCTGTTATGGATACCTCTGCTGCAGCCCTGAGGAGAGAAACAACCTTCTGACTTCTCTCTGTTATGGATACCTATGCTGCAGCCCTGAGGAGAGAAACAACCTAACTTCTCTCTGTTATGGATACCTCTGCTGCAGTCCTGAGGAGAGAAACAACCTTCTGACTTCTCTCTGTTATGGATACCTCTGCTGCAGCCCTGAGGAGAGAAACAACCTTCTGACTTCTCTCTGTTATGGATACCTCTGCTGCAGTCCTGAGGAGAGAAACAACCTAACTTCTCTCTGTTATGGATACCTCTGCTGCAGCCCTGAGGAGAGAAACAACCTGACTTCTCTCTGTTATGGATACCTCTGCTGCAGTCCTGAGGAGAGAAACAACCTAACTTCTCTCTGTTATGGATACCTCTGCTGCAGTCCTGAGGAGAGAAACAACCTAACTTCTCTCTGTTATGGATACCTCTGCTGCAGTCCTGAGGAGAGAAACAACCTAACTTCTCTCTGTTATGGATACCTCTGCTGCAGCCCTGAGGAGAGAAACAACCTAACTTCTCTCTGTTATGGATACCTCTGCTGCAGCCCTGAGGAGAGAAACAACCTTCTGACTTCTCTCTGTTATGGATACCTCTGCTGCAGTCCTGAGGAGAGAAACAACCTAACTTCTCTCTGTTATGGATACCTATGCTGCAGCCCTGAGGAGAGAAACAACCTAACTTCTCTCTGTTATGGATACCTATGCTGCAGCCCTGAGGAGAGAAACAACCTGACTTCTCTCTGTTATGGATACCTATGCTGCAGCCCTGAGGAGAGAAACAACCTTCTGACTTCTCTCTGTTATGGATACCTCTGCTGCAGCCCTGAGGAGAGAAACAACCTTCTGACTTCTCTCTGTTATGGATACCTCTGCTGCAGCCCTGAGGAGAGAAACAACCTGACTTCTCTCTGTTATGGATACCTCTGCTGCAGTCCTGAGGAGAGAAACAACCTAACTTCTCTCTGTTATGGATACCTCTGCTGCAGCCCTGAGGAGAGAAACAACCTTCTGACTTCTCTCTGTTATGGATACCTCTGCTGCAACCCTGAGGAGAGAAACAACCTTCTGACTTCTCTCTGTTATAGATACCTCTGCTGCAACCCTGAGGAGAGAAACAACCTTCTGACTTCTCTCTGTTATGGATACCTCTGCTGCAGCCCTGAGGAGAGAAACAACCTTCTAACTTCTCTCTGTTATGGATACCTCTGCTGCAGCCCTGAGGAGAGAAACAACCTAACTTCTCTCTGTTATGGATACCTCTGCTGCAGCCCTGAGGAGAGAAACAACCTTCTGACTTCTCTCTGTTATGGATACCTCTGCTGCAACCCTGAGGAGAGAAACAACCTTCTGACTTCTCTCTGTTATGGATACCTCTGCTGCAGCCCTGAGGAGAGAAACAACCTAACTTCTCTCTGTTATAGATACCTCTGCTGCAGTCCTGAGGAGAGAAACAACCTTCTGACTTCTCTCTGTTATGGATACCTCTGCTGCAACCCTGAGGAGAGAAACAACCTTCTGACTTCTCTCTGTTATGGATACCTCTGCTGCAACCCTGAGGAGAGAAACAACCTTCTGACTTCTCTCTGTTATGGATACCTCTGCTGCAGTCCTGAGGAGAGAAACAACCTTCTGACTTCTCTCTGTTATGGATACCTCTGCTGCAGCCCTGAGGAGAGAAACAACCTAACTTCTCTCTGTTATAGATACCTCTGCTGCAGTCCTGAGGAGAGAAACAACCTTCTGACTTCTCTCTGTTATGGATACCTCTGCTGCAGCCCTGAGGAGAGAAACAACCTTCTGACTTCTCTCTGTTATGGATACCTCTGCTGCAGTCCTGAGGAGAGAAACAACCTTCTGACTTCTCTCTGTTATGGATACCTCTGCTGCAGTCCTGAGGAGAGAAACAACCTAACTTCTCTCTGTTATGGATACCTCTGCTGCAGTCCTGAGGAGAGAAACAACCTTCTGACTTCTCTCTGTTATGGATACCACTGCTGCAGTCCTGAGGAGAGAAACAACCTTCTGACTTCTCTCTGTTATGGATACCTCTGCTGCAGCCCTGAGGAGAGAAACAACCTTCTGACTTCTCTCTGTTATGGATACCTCTGCTGCAGCCCTGAGGAGAGAAACAACCTAACTTCTCTCTGTTATGGATACCTCTGCTGCAGCCCTGAGGAGAGAAACAACCTAACTTCTCTCTGTTATGGATACCTCTGCTGCAGTCCTGAGGAGAGAAACAACCTAACTTCTCTCTGTTATGGATACCTCTGCTGCAGTCCTGAGGAGAGAAACAACCTAACTTCTCTCTGTTATGGATACCTCTGCTGCAGCCCTGAGGAGAGAAACAACCTTCTGACTTCTCTCTGTTATGGATACCTCTGCTGCAGCCCTGAGGAGAGAAACAACCTTCTGACTTCTCTCTGTTATGGATACCTCTGCTGCAGCCCTGAGGAGAGAAACAACCTAACTTCTCTCTGTTATGGATACCTCTGCTGCAGTCCTGAGGAGAGAAACAACCTAACTTCTCTCTGTTATGGATACCTCTGCTGCAGCCCTGAGGAGAGAAACAACCTAACTTCTCTCTGTTATGGATACCTCTGCTGCAGCCCTGAGGAGAGAAACAACCTAACTTCTCTCTGTTATGGATACCTCTGCTGCAGTCCTGAGGAGAGAAACAACCTTCTAACTTTAGCATATCCACATTTAATCTCCACTTCTAACTTTAGCATAGGAAACTTTAGAAAGGCCTCTACTCTTCTATCTCAGACAGGGATGCCAAGAGAATGCAAAGCTGTCATCAAGACAAAGGGTGGTTACTTTGAAGAATCTAAAATCAAAAATATATTTGGATTTGTTTAACACCTTTTTGGTTACTACATGATTCCGTATATGTTATTTCATAGTTGTGATGTCTTCCCTATTATTCTACAATGTATAAAATAGTAAAAATAAAGAAAAACCCTTGAATGAGCAGGTGTGTCCAAACTGTTGACTGGTGCTGTTGTACTGTAACCCACTAGACTGGGTTTTCTATCTTCTTCTCCACTGACTCACACCTCATGCACAATTCTATAAAACATACATTATTACATAAACTCCCTTGTCAATTTTGCACAAAATCATTAACAATGGTACATTACAAATAAAATACAATTTTATTTGTCACATGCTGTCACACCCTGACCTTAGAGAGCTTTTATGTCTTTATTTTGGTTTGGTCAGGGTGTGATTTGGGTGGGCATTCTGTGTTCCTTTTTCTATGTTTTGTATTTATTTGTTTTGGCCAGAGACAGCTGTCTATCGTTGTCTCTGATTGGGAACCATACTTAGTAGCCTTTTCCCACCTGTGTTTTGTGGGTAGTTGGTTTCTGTTTAGTGTTCTGCACCTGACAGGACTGTTTCGGTTTCCCTCTTGGTTTATTTTGTTTGAGTGTTTGTTGATCCAATAAAATCATGAACACTTCCCACGCTGCGCTTTGGTCCGATCCTTCAAGCAACGACGACCGTTACACATGCGCCGAAAAACAACAGTGAAATGTTTACTTACAAGCCCTTAACCAATGGTCACATACACACGGTTAGCAGATGTTAATGGTCACATACACGCGGTTAGCAGATGTTATCGGTCACATACACACGGTTAGCAGATGTTATCGGTCACATACACATGGTTAGCAGATGTTATTGGTCACATACACATGGTTAGCAGATGTTACTGGTCACATACACATGGTTAGCAGATGTTAATGGTCACATACACGGGGTTAGCAGATGTTAATGGTCACATACACGGGGTTAGCAGATGTTAATGGTCACATACACGGGGTTAGCAGATGTTATTGGTCACATAACACGGGGTTAGCAGATGTTAATGGTCACATACACACGGTTGGCAGATGTTATTGGTCACATACACACGGTTAGCAGATGTTATTGGTCACATACACACGGTTAGCAGATGTTATTGGTCACATACACACGGTTAGCAGATGTTACTGGTCACATACACACGGTTAGCAAATGTTAATGGTCACATACACACGGTTAACAGATGTTATTGGTCACATACACACGGTTAGCAGATGTTAATGGTCACATACACACGGTTAGCAGATGTTATTGGTCACATACACACGGTTAGCAGATGTTATTGGTCACATACACACGGTTAGCAGATGTTACTGGTCACATACACACGGTTAGCAAATGTTAATGGTCACATACACACGGTTAGCAGATGTTATTGGTCACATACACATGGTTAGCAGATGTTATTGGTCACATACACACGGTTAGCAGATGTTAATGGTCACATACACGCGGTTAGCAGATGTTAATGCGAGTGTCGCGAAGTGCTTGTGCTTCTAGTTCTGACCATGCAGTAATATCTAACAAGTAATCTAACAATTTCACAACAACTACGTTATACACACAAGTGTCAAGGAATAAATAAGAATATGTACATAAAAATATATGGATGAGCGATGGCCGAACGGCATAGGCAAGATGCAGTAGATGGTATCAAGTACAGTATATACATAGGAGATGAGTAATGTAGGGTATGTAAACATTATGTAAAGTGGCATTGTTTAAAGTGACTAGTGATACATCTATTACATTCCATTTTTAATTATTAAAGTGGCTAGAGATAGCGGAGTTATGTACAGGGGGTACTGGTACAGAGTCAATGTGCGGGGGCACAGGTGTTGAGGTAATATGTACATAGAGTTATTAAAGTGACTGCATAGATAACAGAGAGTAGCAGCAGCATAGAAGAGGGTGGGGGCAATGCAAATAGTCTGGGTAGCCATTTAATTCGATATTCAGCAGTCTTATGGCTTGGGGGTAGAAGCTGTTTAGAAGCCTCTTGGACCTAGACTTGGCGCTCCGGTACCGCTTTCCGTGCGGTAGCAGAGAGAACAGTCTATGACTAGGGTGGCTGGAGTCTTGTTGTTACCTATCCTTACTGCCTGGGGGCGGCCCGTCAGGAAGTCCAGGATCCAGTTGCAGAGGGAGGTGTTCAGTCCCAGGGTCCTTAGCTTAGTGATGAGCTTTGAGGGGACTATGGTGTTGAGCGCTGAGCTGTAGTCAATCAATAGCATTCTCACGTAGGTGTTTCTTTTGTCCAGGTGTGAAAGGGCAGTGTGGAGTGCAATAGAGATGGCATCGTCTGTGGATCTGTTGATGTGGTATGCAAATTGGAGTGGGTGTAGGGTTTCTGGGATAATGGTGTTGATGTGAGCCATGACCAGCCTTTCAAAGCATTTCATGGCTACAGACGTGAGTGCTACGGGTCAGTAGTCATTTAGGCAGGTTACCTTAGTGTTCTTGTGCACAGGGACTATGGTGGTCTGCTTAAAACATGTTGGTATTACAGACTCAATCAGGGACATGTTGAAAATGTCAGTGAAGACACTTGCCAGTTGGTCAGCTCATGCTCAGAGTACACTTCCTGGTAATCCGTCTGGCCCTGCGGCCTTGTGAATGTTTACCTGTTTAAAGGTCTTACACACATCAGCTGCAGAGAGCGTGATCACACAGTCGTCCGGAACAGCTGATGCTGTCATGCATGTTTCAGTGTTACTTTCCTCGAAGCGAGCATAGAAGTTATTCTGCTCGTTTGGTAGGCTCGTGTCACTGGTCAGCTCTCAGCTGTGCTTCCCTTGGTAGTCTGCAATTGTTTGCAAGCCCTGCCTCATCCGACGAGCGTTGGAGCCTGTGTAGTACGATTCGAACTTAGACCTGTATTGATGCTTTACCTGTTTGATGGTTTGTCGGAGAGCATAGTGGGATTTCTTATAAGTGTCTGGGTTAGAGTCCCGCTCCTTGAAAGCGGCAGCTCTACCCTTTAGCTCAGTGCAAATTTTGCCTGTAATCCATGGCTTCTGTTTGGGGTATGTAAGTACAGTCACTGTGGGGACGACGTCCTCGATGCACTTATTGATGAAGCCAGTGACTGATGTGGTGTACTCCTCAATGCCATCGGAAGAATCCCAGAATATATTCCAGTCTGTGGTAGCAAAACAGTCCTGTAGTTTAGCATCTGCTTCATCTCACCACATTTTTCTTGACTGAGTCACTGGTGCTTTCTGCTTTAATTTTTGCTTGTTAGCAGGAATCAGGAGGATAGAATTATTGTCAGATTTGCCAGATGGAGGGTGAGGGAGAGCTTTGTATGTCTCTGTGTGTGGAGTAAAGCTGGTCCAGAGTTTTTTTTACCCCTGGTTGCACATTTAACATGCTGATAGAATTTAGGTAAGGCTGATTTAAGTTTCCCTGCATTAAAGTCCCCGGCTACTAGGAGCGCCGCCTCTGGATGAGCGTTTTCCTGTTTGCTAATGGCCGTATGCAGCTCATTGAGTGAGGTTTTAGTGCAAGCATCGGTCTGTGGTGGTAAATAGACAGAAAAATACAAAAATACAGATGAAAACTCTCTAGGTAGATAGTGTGGTCTACAGTTTATCATGAGATACTCTAACTCAGGCTAGACTTTCTTAGATATCGTGCACCAGCTGTTTACATATATGGATAGGCCCCCAGCCCCATGTCTTACCAGAGGCTGCTGTTCTATCCTGCTGATAGGGTGTATAACCTGCCAGCTGTATGTTCTTAATGTCGTCATTCAGCCACGACTCTGTGAAACATAAGATATTACAGTTTTTAATGTCCCGTTAGTAGGATATACGTGCTTTCAGTTCGTCCCACTTATTTTCCAGCGATTGAACGTTAGCTAGCAGGACGGAAGGCAAAGGCAGATTAGCCACTCATCACCTGATCCTCAGAAGGCACCCTGACCATTTTCAGCGAAATCTCAGTTTCCTTCTCCAGCGAATGACGGGGATCTGGGTCTGGTCGGGTGTCTGTAGTATCTCCCGTCTGACTCATTGAAGAAAAGCTCTTTGTCTAATCTGAGGTGAGTAATCGCAGTTCTGATGTCCAGAAACTCTTTTCAGTCATAAGAGATGGTAGCAGCAACGTTATGTGCAAAACAAGTTATGAACAACTCGAAAAAAACATACAAAATAGCATGCTTGGTTAAGAGCCGATAAGACCGCAGCCAACCCCTCCGGGCGGTGCCATCATTTGGGAACATTATTGTGGGTCATGGGTTCTCTGTGTTGCTGATCTTTACTAAAATACATCATTATAATGCTAAATGTATTATGTGTAAGGGATCTCGTCCTCCTCTTCTGAGGAGGAGTAGTGAGAAGGATCGGAGGACCAAAGCGCAGCGTGGTATGTGTCCATAATTTAATGAAGCAAAATGAACACTGAACAAAAACAATAAACAACAAATGAACAGGTAAGGTGAATGACAAACACTAAACAGGAAATAAACACCCACGAAACCCAGGTGGAAAAAGGCTACCTAAGTATGATTCTCAATCAGAGACAACTAACGACACCTGCCTCTGATTGAGAAACATACTAGGCCGAACACAAAAACCAACATAGAAAAACAAACATAGACTGCCCACCCCAACTCACGCCCTGACCATACTAAAACAAAGACAAAACAAGGGAACTAAGGTCAGAACGTGACATTATGATGCAATCCAACAGACAGCAGACGTTGATTGACCAACACAACTGTCTCACATCAAGACCTACTGTATACTAGAGCTGGGACTGTAAAATGATCAACGCCGACCAAACATCGTGGATATTTTGATGATATCATTCATTCCGATAAATGGGTGATTCTACAGAAATGGTGTCTTTCCTGGTCCCCGCCTTAACCCCCAGGGAAAAACACACAAAAATGGGATAATATATTTTTTTTAAATGATTGAAGTGTTTTATTGTTAATAAACATATTTAAAGACAGTTATATTGCAAATGAAATGTTCCATATCATCGTAGAACGCGGTCAGCACCATGAAAATGGCTTGTCCCTCACCAGGAGTTATGGTATAGTGCCTATTTGAGTCAAAATGTAAAAAAATCTACAACTTTAAATGTATTATAGCTGTTTAGGGAATTACTTAAACTAAAATATCAACTAATTATTATAAATTAATTACAGTGAATATCTGTCACTTAATGTCATGTCACTGGTTTTACCCTTAAAAATCTATTTTTAAAATGCAACATCCTTGCCAACTTCTTCCTGGGTCAAAGGTTCATTGGAGGCTGTTTTGAAGTGCACATGGTGAGTCTTCACTCACTCTTCACGTTAGCAATTTGATATTAATTTGGTCATTTAATGCGAAGCTTTGAAACCTGTCACTGGTGTTATACAGTTTACAGTATGGGGAAAGGAAATATGATTGAAATAATTATCCAATAACACCTTGTCAGCAGATTCGTCACAGGTGTTACTGTTCCTGGTAACACCAGTGACAATAACATTGCTAACTTTTTATCATCACCGGAAGATTTTATACTGTTTCAATATTGCAATTTGTAACATAATATGGCTTTCCTTTTGAAAGGTATGGCAAATTAAAAAGTAAGTGCTGCTGAAAAGCAAAGACTCTACAGACAGCGCAGGGATGCTGACCCGGATCACAGAGCGACATACCTTGGAAAAAAACACAGGATTTACTGAAAGCTTTTAGAGAGTTGAAAAAATAAAAAGAGTGAATGATGTCACAGAAAGAGGAACAAGACAGGAGTGAAAGCAATGGTGGGTCAGACAGAAATAACACAGATGTTGAGAGCAGGAGAAACAGTGTTGGAGTGGGCGGGTCAGCTGACCTCTTGGTCCACCACTGGAAAAACATAACGGACACAATGTCTTTCTACCAGGAGGTAAGGGACTCTGGCACTCAAATACAGTTGTATTATGTTAGTGAGGCAGAGGTGGAAAGTAAGGCACAGAGGATTTCTGGGGTACCTCTGGTAACCATAAAAGGAAAGAGTCTCGTGCCTGGCATCCTCAAATACAGAGACATAAGTTGCCAAGCAGCGCAAAGCATGTGGGATTGACCATGTTATGGACTCCAAGAAATCACAGTCCCGGCTAATGGCCATGGTCTCTCAGCTCCACTTTGTCCAGATGTCATCGACCCAGATACCTCAGCTCCACTTTGTCCAGATGTCGACCCAGATACCTCAGCTCCACTTTGTCCAGATGTCATCGACCCAGATACCTCAGCTCCACTTTGTCCAGAAGTCATCGACCCAGATACCTCAGCTCCACTTTGTCCAGATGTCATCGACCCAGATACCTCAGCTCCACTTCGTCCAGATGTCATCGACCCGGATACCTCAGCTCCACTTTGTCCAGATGTCGACCCAGATACCTCAGCTCCACTTTGTCCAGATGTCATCGACCCAGATACCTCAGCTCCACTTTGTCCGGATGTCATCGACCCAGATACCTCAGCTCCACTTCGTCCAGATGTCATCGACCCAGATACCTCAGCTCCACTTCGTCCAGATGTCATCGAGGCTCACCACACTGGACAGTGGTGCATTGTGAACTAGGATGAACAACCATACCCTGGCGTTATACTGGAGGTCAAAGAACAAAAGGTCAAAGTGCATGCACAGGAATGGAGTCAACAAGCCCAAGAGATGATAAACTGGTATGGGGATGTTCAAATTTTGTGTCTGATGCGATACCCGCTGCCAGTGAACAAAAGGTCATCTCAGATTTACCACAGTATCTGGAAGTAATTGGAGGACCACCTGAATGTGTGAAAGTGGCAGATGTGAACTGGCCAGCAGAGAAGAAGCCATCAGTGGCTAGAAAACAATGGAGACTGTCCCGGAAATGATGAGATGGACTTGACACAATAATATGGGAAAGACAAACATATGGACAAACTTTTCTAAAGACAAACATAAAGACAAACATCAAGTAAAAGTGAAGTTAGTATGGGAAATAATTAGTAGGGGAAAAGTTAGTACAGAAAATAGGCCTATTCCATTAACATGTTTTACTGCATACAATATGCTAATATCAGTGCTTTTGGAAAAACTGTCTTAGTTTACATTCAATGTTGTTTCTATTGTTCTTGTTTCCAGTTCTAATAGAGATGTTATGTTTCTATAGTTCTAATAGAGATGTTTCTATAGTTCTAATAGAGATGTTATGTTTCTATAGTTCTAATAGAGATGTTTCTATAGTTCTAATAGAGATGTTATGTTTCTATAGTTCTAATAGATGTTATGTTTCTATAGTTCTAATAGAGATGTTATGTTTCTATAGTTCTAATAGAGATGTTATGTTTCTATAGTTCTAATAGAGATGTTATGTTTCTATAGTTCTAATAGAGATGTTATGTTTCTATAGTTCTAATAGATGTTATGTTTCTATAGTTCTAATAGAGATGTTATGTTTCTATAGTTCTAATAGAGATGTTATGTTTCTATAGTTCTAATAGAGATGTTATGTTTCTATAGTTCTAATAGAGATGTTATGTTTCTATAGTTCTAATAGAGATGTTTCTATAGTTCTAATAGATGTTATGTTTCTATAGTTCTAATAGAGATGTTATGTTTCTATAGTTCTAATAGATGTTATGTTTCTATAGTTCTAATAGAGATGTTATGTTTCTATAGTTCTAATAGAGATGTTATGTTTCTATAGTTCTAATAGATGTTATGTTTCTATAGTTCTAATAGAGATGTTATGTTTCTATAGTTCTAATAGATGTTATGTTTCTATAGTTCTAATAGAGATGTTATGTTTCTATAGTTCTAATAGATGTTATGTTTCTATAGTTCTAATAGAGATGTTTCTATAGTTCTAATAGATGTTATGTTTCTATAGTTCTAATAGAGATGTTATGTTTCTATAGCTCTAATAGAGATGTTATGTTTGTATGACAATGTTGTTTCTATAGTTCTAATAGATGTTATGTTTCTATAGTTCTAATAGAGATGTTATGTTTCTATAGTTCTAATAGAGATGTTATGTTTCTATAGTTCTAATAGAGATGTTATGTTTCTATAGTTCTAATAGAGATGTTATGTTTCTATAGCTCTAATAGAGATGTTATGTTTGTATGACAATGTTGTTTCTATAGTTCTAATAGAGATGTTATGTTTCTATAGTTCTAATAGAGATGTTATGTTTCTATAGTTCTAATAGAGATGTTATGTTTCTATAGCTCTAATAGAGATGTTATGTTTCTATAGTTCTAATAGAGATGTTATGTTTCTATAGTTCTAATAGAGATGTTATGTTTCTATAGTTCTAATAGAGATGTTATGTTTCTATAGTTCTAATAGAGATGTTATGTTTCTATAGTTCTAATAGAGATGTTATGTTTCTATAGTTCTAATAGAGATGTTATGTTTCTATAGTTCTAATAGAGATGTTATGTTTCTATAGCTCTAATAGAGATGTTATGTTTGTATGACAATGTTGTTTCTATAGTTCTAATATATGTTATGTTTCTATAGTTCTAATAGATGTTATGTTTCTATAGTTCTAATAGAGATGTTATGTTTCTATAGTTCTAATAGAGATGTTATGTTTCTATAGTTCTAATAGAGATGTTATGTTTCTATAGTTCTAATAGATGTTATGTTTCTATAGTTCTAATAGAGATGTTATGTTTCTATAGCTCTAATAGAGATGTTATGTTTGTATGACAATGTTGTTTCTATAGTTCTAATAGATGTTATGTTTCTATAGTTCTAATAGAGATGTTATGTTTCTATAGTTCTAATAGATGTTATGTTTCTATAGTTCTAATAGAGATGTTATGTTTCTATAGTTCTAATAGAGATGTTATGTTTCTATAGTTCTAATAGATGTTATGTTTCTATAGTTCTAATAGATGTTATGTTTCTATAGTTCTAATAGAGATGTTATGTTTCTATAGCTCTAATAGAGATGTTATGTTTCTATAGTTCTAATAGATGTTATGTTTCTATAGTTCTAATAGAGATGTTATGTTTCTATAGTTCTAATAGATGTTATGTTTCTATAGTTCTAATAGAGATGTTATGTTTCTATAGTTCTAATAGAGATGTTATGTTTCTATAGTTCTAATAGATGTTATGTTTCTATAGTTCTAATAGAGATGTTATGTTTGTATAGTTCTAATAGATGTTATGTTTCTATAGTTCTAATAGAGATGTTATGTTTCTATAGTTCTAATAGAGATGTTATGTTTCTATAGTTCTAATAGAGATGTTATGTTTGTATGACAATGTTGTTTCTATAGTTCTAATAGATGTTATGTTTCTATAGTTCTAATAGAGATGTTATGTTTCTATAGTTCTAATAGATGTTTCTATAGTTCTAACAGAGATGTTTCTATAGTTCTAATATATGTTATGTTTCTATAGTTCTAATAGAGATGTTATGTTTCTATAGTTCTAATAGAGATGTTATGTTTCTATAGTTCTAATAGAGATGTTATGTTTCTATAGTTCTAATAGATGTTATGTTTCTATAGTTCTAATAGAGATGTTATGTTTCTATAGTTCTAATAGAGATGTTTCTATAGTTCTAATAGATGTTATGTTTCTATAGCTCTAATAGATGTTATGTTTCTATAGTTCTAATAGAGATGTTATGTTTCTATAGCTCTAATAGAGATGTTATGTTTGTATGACAATGTTGTTTCTATAGTTCTAATAGATGTTATGTTTCTATAGTTCTAATAGAGATGTTATGTTTCTATAGTTCTAATAGATGTTATGTTTCTATAGTTCTAATAGAGATGTTATGTTTCTATAGTTCTAATAGAGATGTTATGTTTCTATAGTTCTAATAGATGTTATGTTTCTATAGTTCTAATAGATGTTATGTTTCTATAGTTCTAATAGAGATGTTATGTTTCTATAGCTCTAATAGAGATGTTATGTTTCTATAGTTCTAATAGATGTTATGTTTCTATAGTTCTAATAGAGATGTTATGTTTCTATAGTTCTAATAGATGTTATGTTTCTATAGTTCTAATAGAGATGTTATGTTTCTATAGTTCTAATAGAGATGTTATGTTTCTATAGTTCTAATAGATGTTATGTTTCTATAGTTCTAATAGAGATGTTATGTTTGTATAGTTCTAATAGATGTTATGTTTCTATAGTTCTAATAGAGATGTTATGTTTCTATAGTTCTAATAGAGATGTTATGTTTCTATAGTTCTAATAGAGATGTTATGTTTGTATGACAATGTTGTTTCTATAGTTCTAATAGATGTTATGTTTCTATAGTTCTAATAGAGATGTTATGTTTCTATAGTTCTAATAGATGTTTCTATAGTTCTAACAGAGATGTTTCTATAGTTCTAATATATGTTATGTTTCTATAGTTCTAATAGAGATGTTATGTTTCTATAGTTCTAATAGAGATGTTATGTTTCTATAGTTCTAATAGAGATGTTATGTTTCTATAGTTCTAATAGATGTTATGTTTCTATAGTTCTAATAGAGATGTTATGTTTCTATAGTTCTAATAGAGATGTTTCTATAGTTCTAATAGATGTTATGTTTCTATAGCTCTAATAGATGTTATGTTTCTATAGTTCTAATAGAGATGTTATGTTTCTATAGTTCTAATAGAGATGTTATGTTTCTATAGTTCTAATAGAGATGTTATGTTTCTATAGTTCTAATAGAGATGTTATGTTTCTATAGTTCTAATAGAGATGTTATGTTTCTATAGCTCTAATAGAGATGTTATGTTTGTATGATAATGTTGTTTCTATAGTTCTAACAGAGATCTTAATCTTTGAGGAATAACCCTGATTTTATTGTTCATATGAAATCAAATAAAATCTATTTATAAAGCCCTTCTCACCTCAGCTGATATCTCAAAGTGCTGTACAGAAACCCAGCCTAAAACCCCAAACAATGCAGGTGTAGAAGCACGGTGGCTAGGAAAAACTCCCTAGAAAGGCCAAAACCTAGGAAGAAACCTAGAGAGGAACCAGGCTATGAGGGGTGGCCAGTCCTCTTCTATGCATTGAGATTGTCTGATGCTTTAAGCGTGCGGGTTGATGCCTCAAGAGGGCGCCAGAGATCTAGATAACCAGAAGGAAAAAACCTGACCCAACTATTCTCCTCCAGCAGATTCTGCCATTACTCTCCTGAAGTTGCCGGTGATAGGCTACACGACGAGTCTGCAACCTTTCTCATGTGGAATGCCAATTTATCTTACCATTTCTACCAATCTGCGTGCCAGTTATGGTTTTCATATGCACATTTACGTGGAATAGTTTCATTTAATTTATAAGGTCTTATCACAAAACCATTGTCATGTGGTTAACAAATTTAATCCAAATGATAAACCTAAAAAGTAACTTCAATTGCCATTGCCAACGATGTAAAAATAGCCTGCATAAAGCCAACAAATAAAAACATTGCAACCTGCAGGTAGAAAATATCCTGATTTAAAATGTTAAAAATCCTATAAATCACATTTGCTACACATGGCCTGTCTGCAAAAAACTTTAAACATTGATACAATTAATGGGTCTGGCCCAAAGCTTGCACTAGCGAGCTGTAGGCTATTTACTCAAGGGATAAGAAGCAGTGCTTGACTTGGGCAGGAGCTTACCTCAAATGTTCTACTACTTGAGCTCCTGTTCCTCTTAATAAATATCAGCTCAAAAGTATTGTGGAGCTCCTGCACCTAAATATAAACAGTACCGACACCCAAAATGACTACGGGAACCTATTTCAGTCCAAGTCAAGCACTGATGAGAAGCCTCTTTTATGACATTCCCACTGGATCAGAACATTTTCCCTGTCACGGTGAGTGGTTATCGAAAGGGCGAGAGCTGGAAAGATTTTTCAAATACATTGACAATTACAATAGTTCCTCAATGTATGTAAATACAGAATTTGTTTGAGGTGAAGAAAACTTCACTTTGAGAAGCTCCACAGGTCATTAGTGGTGGTGCATTAAGCCAATCAGAAATACTATCAGATCCCCAAATGAGGACATTTATATGCCTACATTTGCACGCAGGCCACGTAGTCTATAGGCCTACTACTATGTGTAAATCAGGCCACGGAGCCTATAGGCCTACTTCTATGTGTAAATCAGGCCACATAGCCTATAGGCCTACTTCTGTGTGTAAATCAGGCCACATAGCCTATAGGCCTACTTCTACGCGTGCCCGTCCTTACTCAACATTGACAGGAGCGCTCCAAATGAAAAGACAATGACAAAATTAAATTGACAAAACTCATAAATGGACTGAGATAAACCCCCCAAAAATTCTCACTAGTGTAGCATAGGTTGTGCACTCTGCAAACAATGTGTCCACTCAGACAATGAGAACAGGACTAGCGGAATAATACTCAATGGATTAAAATACACTATCATAACCAAAGTAACAAACATTGTGGATTAGAAATCATATGAATTAACGGTAAACATACTACTGGTGATATGGGGAAGTGATATACACTAACAACTCACACAATGAAGTCATGAAACAAATGTGCACCAATAGGCGGGAGAGAAGTGCATTCTGGAGAGAGAAGTGCATTCTGGATGGAGAAGTGCATTGTGCATCTGGGTGCATGGTCAATCTGACGTCTGCATTGGCCATGCAGCATTTACGGTGATACGGCCTCAGCAGAAGTCGGGGCAAGAACGGCCTCAGCAGAAGTCAGGGCAAGAACGGCCTCAGCAGAAGTCAGGGCAAGAACGGCCTCAGCAGAAGTCAGGGCAAGAACGGCCTCAGCAGAAGTCGAGGCAAGAACGGCCTCAGCAGAAGTCGGGGCAAGAACGGCCTCAGCAGAAGTCGAGGCAAGAACGGCCTCAGCAGAAGTCGGGGCAAGAACGGCCTCAGCAGAAGTCGGGGCAAGAACGGCCTCAGCAGAAGTCAGGGCAAGAACGGCCTCAGCAGAAGTCAGGGCAAGAACGGCCTCAGCAGAAGTCAGGGCAAGAACGGCCTCAGCAGAAGTCAGGGCAAGAACGGCCTCAGCAGAAGTCAGGGCATGAACGGCCTCAGCAGAAGTCAGGGCAAGAACGGCCTCAGCAGAAGTCAGGGCAAGAACGACCTAAGTAGAAGTCAGGGCATTCATACTCCTTACGGAGCAGTACAGAGCTGTTGTCAAGGGAGTGTGTTTATACAGGATGTACCACCCTCACCTACCGTGAACCAATCATGTCATCGTGGAGCTCTACAGAGCCCTCCACATTGGTACAACATTTGGGAGGGACATAGTGAAGTGGTATAGAGCTCCATTTGGCCTCTGGAGGCTCCACCCCAATTTCAAATCAAGCATAAATTGGCTTTTGGTCTAGGCCTCAGCAATGGATTAGTTCACTGAGATAGGTGAAAATATATATGTTTTACTGCTCAACTAAAACAATCTCAGTCGACCAACAGCCTAAGGACCAAACAATGGACCAGTGGACTGATTGGAGTCAGCCCTACTAAGGGTAATCTAAACACATAACTGGTGCAGATGAATAAACATCGATCAATTCATCATTATCGTGATAATTCAGCCAGTTATTGTGATATGGATAATGTTTTTTCATATCTCCCAGCTCTACTGTACACCTTTCACCCCAATACCCAAACTACAAAACACACAGTCATGTGATTTAAACACACAGTCATGTCATTTAAACACACATAAATGTGTAAACATATAAACACTCCCTTTCCATCAAGTTTGTTAATTAAAGGAATAATGAAAATGTTAACTAAATACCTGATTATTCTTGTACTACAACTAGAAGTATAGCTGGCTAGTGTCAGTGATGGAGAAGCAATACATAACAGATTCTGCAACTAGGGTCACTACTGTCTGCATCCGTCCTCCAGTGAGTCATCTTGTTGAGTAGAGGATGAACAGCCTGTATGGTCACAGGTCTAACAAGCACCGTGGTCGTTATCTTCGACTGCTAGTTGATGGGTTATATATATTAGTCACGGAGTTCGTTCAGACACAATGATTAACTCTTTCTGGTAAGACACATCTGTGATTTATGCCTTCTCTTTCTCTCGGTCTGTCTGCTAGTTGGATGAGACACACTGAATGTTCATTGTTTTGGTTTCAGCGGGGCACAGAGACGACACCAATACTTTAGTCGCATTACCTTTCATTTTACAAAACAGAGTTCAGTGCATCAGAGACAAATTATCAAACGTGTTTGCTAACAGCAGGAGACTGTTCAGTCCTCAGACGTTTCCAGCTCCCGGAGGCATTCGCTAAGGTTGGCCTGTCTCTCTGGCCCTGCACTGTCCTTCCTCTTGGTCAGCAGCCTGACCACTTCCTCCAGACCTTTCAGTGGAGGGGCATTATGGGGGAACAGCATCCCTCGGAGCAAACCGTCATTGAGCGTCATGGACAAACCGCACAGGAAGCGCAGGAACAGGTCGTACTGGCCGACAGGAGCGCTGAGGTAACGGTCAACGGCTTTGCGGTACATGTCCACCAGAGAGTGTTCCTTGAACAGCTTGGAGACGCGGTGGGACTGGTCTAGAACGTTCCGCTCCTCCAGACGGAAGGTGAGCCAAACATAATGTGCAGCCATGAACTCCTGATGATAAGAACACATTCATTATGAATAATACATCTGTCAATCTCAAAAACGATACCTCAAATCAAGAGAAGTAAAGTCATGTGACAGGAAGTCCAACCCACCAGGAAGCTCAGGTGTGTGAAGCAGAAGACCCGCTTGTCTTCGGCATTCGTCCTGGGAAGCTCAGTGCACAGGCCCGAACACCAGGCCACCTCCCTCACCAGCAGATGGTGCTCATGCAGGTCCTCTTCATAGAACACAGAGCGGTTATTGTCCAACAGCTCCAGAGCCAGGCAACCCAGATTCAACATGAACACCTTGTCCATGTCCGTCCATTTCTGCTTACAGGAATTATACATTTAGAATTTATTTCTTCCAGGTTCAAAAGATACCTCTAAGATACCTTACACAGTAAGCACACTATAACAGCACACAACCTACACCAATGTCATGACATCATAACGTGGAGAAGACTAAACAGAATCAAACTCCTGGGACCAGACCCTGAGACTTTCTAGAGGTGTTTAGCATCGGGGGAAAACATGTCAGACCAAGTCTACACTGTACATAAGACCTAGTACACAACTAGCAGGTAAGATGAGTGGCATACAGGGCCGTGGGAAAGTATTCAGACCCCTGGACTTATTCCACATTTTGTTACGTTACAGCCTTATTCTACAATTGATCAAATATTTGTTTCCCTCATCAACCTACACACCATACCCCATAAAGACAAAGAAAAACAGGTTTTTAGAAATGTTTGCAAATTTATTAAAAATACGTTTTTTTTTATGTCACATCTACATAAGTATTCAGATTCTTTACTCAGTACACTGTTGAAGCACTTCTGGCAGTTATTAGAGTCTTCTTGGGTATGACACTACAAGCTTGGCACATCTGTATTTGGGGAGCTTCTCCCATTCTTCTCTGTAGATCCTCTCAAGCTCTGTCAGGTTGGATGGGGAGCGTTGCTGCACAGCTACTTTCAGATCTCTCCAGAGATGTTAGATCGGGTTGAAGTCCAGGCTCTGGCTGGGCCACTCAAGGACATTCAGATACCTGTGTGCTTAGGGTCATTGTCCTGTTGGAAGGTGAACCTTTGCCCCAGTCTGAGGTCCTGAGCAGGTTTTCCTTCAAGGATCTCTCTGTACTTTGCTCCATTCATCTTTGCCTCAACCCAGACTAGTCTTCCAGGCCCTGCTGCTGAAAAACATCCCCACAGCCTGATGCTGCCACCACCATGCTTCATCGTAGGGATGATGTCAGGTTTCCACCAGATGTGACGCTTGGCATTCAGGCAAAAATAGTTCAACCTTGGTTTCATCAGACCAGAGAATCTTGTTTGTCATGGTCTGAGAGTCCTTTAGGTGCCTTTTGGCAAACTCCAAGCGTGCTGACATGTGCCTTTTACTGAGGAGTGGCTTCCATCTGGCCACTCTGCCATAAAGGCCATAAAGGCCTGATTGGTAGAGTGCTGCAGAGATTGTTGTCCTTCTGGAAGATTCTCCCATCTCCACAGAGGAACTCTAGAGCGCTGTCAGAGTGACCATCGGGTTCTTGGTCACCTTCCTGACCAAGGCCCTTCTCCCCCGATTGCTCAGTTTGGCCGGGCAGCCAGCTCTAGGAAGAGTCTTGGTTGTTCCAAATGTATTTAAGAATGATGGAGGCCACTGTGTTCTTGGGGACCTTCAATGCTGCAGAATTTAGTACCCTTCACCAGATTGGTGCTTCAACAATCCTGTCTCTGAGCTCAATTCCTTCCACCTCGTGGCTTGGTTTTTGCTCTGATATGCACGGTCAACTTTGGGACCTTATATAGGACAGGTGTTTGCCTGTCCAAATCTTGTCCAATCAATTGAATTTACCACAGGTGAACTCCAATCAACTTGTAGAAACATTTAAAGGATGCTGAATGGAAACAGGATGCAGCGAGTCTTCTAGCGAAGGGGCTGAATACTTAGGTTTTAAAAAAAGCTGGCGGTTTTTTATTTTTAAGAAATGTGCTAAAATTTCTGACCCTGTTTTCGCTTTGTCTTTATGGGGTATTGTGTGTAGATGACTGAGAATTATTTATTTAATTCGTTTTAGAATAAGAATGTAACCTAACAAAATGTGAGAAAAGTCAAGGGGTCTGAATACTTTCTGAAGGCACTGTATATATTATATTATTAGGAGGGTGGATCAGACCTGTGAGTTGGGGTTTTGCCCGTGGTATTTCTCCAGCTTGCGGTTGTTCTGGATGATCATGTAGTGGATGAAGAAGGATGTAATCTTGGGGGGCTCGTCTCCGTAGTCATCGTAGTTACGGAAACCCCTCTCATACACCATGGCAACCATCCAGCAGCAGAAGGGAATATGACACAGGGTGTAGATGGTGGGGGACTTCTTGGTGTGTCTGATGATCTTAGCAGCCAGAGACTTGTCCGAGTAACGCAGGGTCAGATAGTCATCCTTCTGCTCGTCACTGCAAAACAACAAACAGACAAACTAATGAACAGCAATAAAAGTCAACTGTTACATTTTATATCCGTGTTAAGTTTCACTCACCTCCACAGTGCTTTACATTGTGTTGCAACAACTCATAGGATGTTACGAGGGGGATAGTTACTCCAAACACACTAACACCCAACGCACATACCACCCTCTAAATACCACACACACCTGTAACCCTGTATCTCAGTGACACGGTGGATGTACTCAGGAGGTATCTGATTGGTAGCTGCACGTCTCCCAGTCAGCCACAAGAGGGCGTGCGGCAGCAGAGAGCCTCGGATCAGATTTACCAACAGGGAGTCCAGGGGAATAACAGCCTTGATGTCAGTCACAACAGGAGTGTTCTGGGGGAGAAGGAGACATATCTTTATAGGTACTGTACAGAACGGTTCCATAGCCAAACACATCATCTCAGCCCTGTGAGACTGTGAGCACCTTGAAATCGAGATGTTTCTTGTAGATGTCGATCCCGTCCATGACAAACAGCACCTTGCAGTCTGGCTGCTCCAGAAAGTCCATGGAGCGCGTCTCGTTGTGGTACGTCTGCAGCAGCTCCAACATACTGATGTCCTTCTTCTCAACTATGTTCCGTTCCCTCAGCGACTGCATCTCCCGGAACGGAAACGGGAACACAAACTGAATGTCCAAATTAGCCCGATCCTCTGCCCAATCCAGCATGAACTTCTGGACCGCCACAGAGTTCCCGATTCCGGGCAGCCCCGTGGTCAGAACGCATCGTACTGGAGACCCATTCAGGGACCGGAGACGGAAAATGTTATTCCCACCAATCATGCTGTCTGGGGAGGCAACCTGGGGAGGGTTGGGGGGATCGGACCGGACCTCGTGCAAGGGATTGACCCCGCCGTGACCTTGGGTGGAGATTTGGGGTTCAACGTAGACGTACTTCAGGTATAGATGCTGGCCCGCCCGGGGTACACCCTCAAAGATAGAGTTGTGTCGTCGGATCAGACCACACTTCAACTCATACTGGATCACAGCTAAACAGGGGGAGACAGAGAGAGAGGGGTGGAAGAGGGGGGAGACAGAGAGGGAGGGGTGGAAGAGGGGGAGACAGAGAGAGAGGGGTGGAAGAGGGGGAGGGGGAGAGAGAGGGGTGGAAGAGGGGGAGACAGAGAGAGAGGGATGGAAGAGGGTGAGACAGAGAGAGAGGGGTGGAAGAGGGGGAGACAGAGAGAGAGGGGTGGAAGAGGGGGAGACAAAGAGAGAGGGGTGGAAGAGGGGGAGACAGAGAGAGATGGGTGGAAGAGGGGGAGACAGAGAGAGAGGGGTGGAAGAGGGGGAGAGAGAGGGAGGGATGGAAGAGGGGGAGAGAGAGAACATAAATAGAGATTGGTTGGAAGGAGTGAGAAAAGTGAGTACAGATACTTCCCCAGGTTCAAATACTGTCTCAGGTACAGGGCATTCGGGAAAGTATTCAGACCATTTGACTTTTTCCTCATGTGATGTTACAGCCTTGTTTTAAAATGTATTTTTAAAAAAATGCTCAATCTACCCACAATACCCCATAATGACAAAGCGAATTTAGATTTTTTTTTTTTGCAAATGTATAAAACAGAAATCCCTTATTTACATAAGCATTCAGACCCTTTGCTACGAGACTCCAAACTGAGCTCAGGTGCATCCAGTTTCCATTGATCATCCTTGAGATGCTTCTACAACAACTTAATTGGAGTCCTCCTGTGGTAAATTCAATTGATTGGACATGATTTGGAAAGGCACACACCTGTCTATTAAATGTCCCACAGTTGACAGTGTATGTGAAAGCCATGAAGTCCAAGGAATTCTCCGTAGAGCTCTGAGACAGGATTGTGTTGAGGCACAGATCTGGGGAAGGGTACGAAGAAAGTCTGCGGCATTGAAGGTCCCCAAAAACACAGTGGCCTCCATCACTCTTAAATGGAAGAAGTTTGGAACCACCACGACTCTTCCTAGACCTGGTCGCCCGGCCAAACTGAGCAATCGCCGGAGAAGGGCCTTGGTCAGGGAGGTGACCAAGAACCCAATGGTCACTCTGACTGAGCTCCACTCCTCAGTAAAAAGCACATGAAAGCCCACTTGGAGTTTGCCAAAAGGCACCTAAGGGACTCTTGGACCATGAGAAACAAGATTCTCTGGTCTGATGAAGCCAAGATTGAACGCTTTGGCCTGAATGCCAAGCTTCACATCTGGAGGAAACCTGGCACCATCCCTACGGCGAAGCATGATGGTGGCAACATCATGCTGTGGGGATGTTTTTCAGCGGCAGGGACTGGGAGACTAGTCAGGATCGAGGGAAAGATGAACAGAGCAAATTACAGATAGATCCTTGATGAAATCCTGCTCCAGAGAGCACAGGACCTCAGACTGGGCGAAGGTTCACCTTCCAACAGGATAACAACCCTAAGCACACAGCCAAGACAATGCAGGAGTGGTTTCTGGACAAGTCCCTGAATGTCCTTGAGTAGGCCGGACTTGAACCTGATCAAACATCTCTGGAGAGACCTGAGAATAGCTGTGTAGTGGCGCTCCCCGTCCAACAAGACCGAGCTTGAGGTTCTGCAGAGAGGAATGGGAGAAGCTCCCCAAATACAGCTGTACCAAGCTTGTAGCATTGTTGCCAAAGGTGCTTCAACAAAGTACTGGATAAAGGTTCTGAATACTTATGTAAATGTGATCGTTTTTTTATTTGTAATAAATTTGCAGAAATGTATACAAACCTGTTTTTGCTTTGTCATTATGGGGTATTGTGTGTAGACTGAGGGGAAAAAATACATTTGAATCCATTTTAGAATAAGGCTGTAACTTAACAAAAATGTGGTAAAAGTCAAGGGGTCTGAAAACTTTCAGAATGCACTGTTTTAAAAATGACTTTTCAATATTTGAAAATAGTACTTGAAATAAGTCTTAAATACTTTCAAATAAAATTTGATTCACTTGTATTTTTTTTATTTTATTTTTTTACAAATAACAAAATAAAAGTTATTGTTTTAGAATGTGTATTTTTTGAAAATACTCAAACGCACAGATAAGTGTGCTCTTCTTTACTGTTGATGGCCTGATACATCCTACCCCCGCAAACCTATGTGAACTTTCCTCCACATCTAAAAGGTGATGAGTTTGCAGTATATTTCAGAGATAAGATGGCAAACATTAGGCTGGGTACCAGTCAAGCAAGACCTCATGAGAAGTTTGATATGTGCAATAGCCTACAACACAAAGGCACTATGGAGTTATTTTCCCTGGTTGACACAGATATGCTCAGGAAAGCGATATCACAATTCAACCTCCTACCGGTCTTCTCAAACTTATCCCCACCACCTTCAAATACCGTGTTTAATTGCATATCTGAAGAAGTGTAAGCTTTTGTTAATCTCTCCCTGTTCACAGGCATTTTCCACACCGCCAGGCATTTTCCACACCGCACTAAAAGGGGAAACCCATTCTGAATAAAAGTCATCTAGATTCTTCAACTCTTAGCAATTTTTTGGCCAATCTACAACCGTCCATTGTTTGGCAAAAATTGGTTTTCAAACAGCAAAAATAAAGTGCCAACTGTATTTTTGAAAAATTCTAATCTGGTTTTCGTGCCCAACACAGCACAGAGACCACCTTAATTACAGTGGTAAAATGATCCTACAGCCAACACAGATGCCAAACAGCTCTCTGTCTTGGTTCTCTTGGATTTAAGTGCCGCATTCGACACTTGACCCTGATGTCCTTCTGGACAGACTGGAGAGGTGGGTTGGCCTCTTCGGTTCAGATCTAAATGGGTTTAGGACCTATTTAACGGGTGGAGAGTTTGTCACCCTTGGTGAACATCACTCAGAAAATACATATGACATGGGTTCCAGAGTGGAGCAGCGGTTCCAGAGTGGAGCAGCGGTTCCAGAGTGGAGCAGCGGTTCCAGAGAGGAGCAGCGGTTCCAGAGAGGAGCAGCGGTTCCAGAGTGGAGCAGCGGTTCCAGAGTGGAGCAGCGGTTCCAGAGAGGAGCAGCGGTTCCAGAGTAGAGCAGCGGTCTAAGGCACTGCAACTCAGTGCTAGAGGTGCCACTGCAGTCCCCGGTTCCATTTCTGGCTGTATCACAACCGTTTGGGAGTCCCATAGGGCGGCGCACAATTGGCCCAGCTATAACCCCCCCCCCCCCCACAACCTCCAGTCTCTTAGCCATGTGAGCCCCCCCCACACAACCGCCAGTCCCTTAGCCCTGTGAGCCCCCCCCACAACCTCCAGTCCCTTAGCCCTGTGAGCCCCCCCCCCCACCACAACCTCCAGTCCCTTAGCCCTGTGAGGCCCCCCCCCCCCCAAGACCGAGAGGCATGGAGAGACAGCCTTTTAACTATTCCAGAGCCCAGGACCAAGAGGCATGGAGAGGCAGCCTTTTAACTATCCCAGAGCCTAGGACCAAGAGACATGGAGAGGCAGCCTTTTAACTATCCCAAAGCCCAGGACCAAGAGGCATGGAGAGACAGCCTTTTAACTATCCCAGAGCCCAGGACCAAGAGGCATGGAGAGGCAGCCTTTTAACTATCCCCAAGCCTAGGACCAAGAGGCATGGAGAGGCAGCCTTTTAACTACCCCAAAGCCTAGGACCAAGAGACATGGAGAGGCAGCCTTTTAACTATTCCAGAGCCTAGGACCAAGAGGCATGGAGAGGAAGCCTTTTAACTACCCCAAAGCCTAGGACCAAGAGACATGGAGAGACAGCCTTTTAACTATCCCAGAGCCTAGGACCAAGAGACATGGAGAGGCAGCCTTTTAACTACCCCAAAGCCTAGGACCAAGAGACATGGAGAGACAGCCTTTTAACTATTCCAGAGCCTAGGACCAAGAGACATGGAGAGGCAGCCTTTTAACTATCCCAGAGCCTAGGACCAAGAGGCATGGAGAGGAAGCCTTTTAACTACCCCAAAGCCTAGGACCAAGAGGCATGGAGAGACAGCCTTTTAACTATTCCAGAGCCCAGGACCAAGAGACATGGAGAGGCAGCCTTTTAACTATTCCAGAGCCTGGGACCAAGAGACATGGAGAGACAGCCTTTTAACTATTCCAGAGCCTAGGACCAAGAGGCATGGAGAGGCAGTCTTTTAACTATCCCAGAGCCTAGGACCAAGAGGCATGGAGAGGCAGCCTTTTAACTATTCCAGAGCCTAGGACCAGGAGGCATGGAGAGACAGCCTTTTAACTATTCCAGAGCCTAGGACCAAGAGGCATGGAGAGGCAGCCTTTTAACTATTCCAGAGCCTAGGACCAAGAGGCATGGAGAGGCAGCCTTTTAACTATTCCAGAGCCTAGGACCAAGAGACATGGAGAGGCAGCCTTTTAACTATTCCAGAGCCTAGGACCAAGAGACATGGAGAGGCAGCCTTTTAACTATCCCAAAGCCTAGGACCAGGTGGCATGGAGAGGCAGCCTTTAGTTACTATGCCCCCAGCCTCTGGAATAACCTGCCAGAGAACATTAGGGGGGATGAAAATGTTGACATTTTTTAAATAGATCTTAAAACACATTTTTAGCTTTGCTTTTCCTGAGCAATGCTTTTTAGTCATTCCGTTCTTGTTATTCTTTAGTTATTTCTATCCTCTTATGTTTGTTGTATAGTAAATATTTATGTTTTTATTTTCGTAGTTTTTAATATGTTCTTTACTTGTGAAGCGCACTGCATTGCATTCACGTCTGAAATGTGCTATATAATAACAACAAAAAAGCTTGATTTGAAATAACAAATACACATGTTATTGAACCCAGATCTGGTGTGGTCAGTGAAAACCAGTTCTGGTTGTTACCTCTCTTGCACTTCTTCTCCAGTTCCTGGGCCAGCTCAGGTTTCTTCATGCTCTCCAGCATGCGGATCGCCACCCGCAGGCCTTGCAGTTTACCTGACACATAACAATAACAATAACCATCATCAGAAACCAAAAGCACATTATAAATACATTACACATAATGTATTACCATGGCAACACCTCAAATGACAACCTATTCCTGCTGTAGTTGCTTCTTTTGTAGTAAGCAGAGCACTACCCGGGTGCGAATGTAGTAAGCAATGCACTACCCGGGTGCGAATGTAGTAAGCAGCGCACTACCCGGGTGCGAATGTAGTAAGCAGCGCACTACCCGGGTGCGAATGTAGTAAGCAGCGCACTACCCGGGTGCGAATGTAGTAAGCAGCGCACTACCCGGGTGCGAATGTAGTAAGCAGCGCACTACCCGGGTGCGAATGTAGTAAGCAGCGTACTACCCGGGTGTGAATGTAGTAAGCAGCGCACTACCCAGGTGTGAATGTAGTAAGCAGTGCACTACCCGGGTGCGAATGTAGTAAGCAGCGCACTACCCGGGTGCGAATGTAGTAAGCAGCGCACTACCAGGGTGCGAATGTAGTAAGCAGCGCACTACCAGGGTGCGAATGTAGTAAGCAGCGCACTACCAGGGTGTGAATGTAGTAAGCAGCGCACTACCCGGGTGCGAATGTAGTAAGCAGCGCACTACCAGGGTGCGAATGTAGTAAGCAGCGCACTACCCAAGTGCGAATGTAGTAAGCAGCGCACTACCCAGGTGCGAATGTAGTAAGCAGCGCACTACCCAGGTGTGAATGTAGTAAGCAGCGCACTACCCGGGTGTGATTGTAGTAAGCAGTGCACTACCAGGGTGTGATTGTAGTAAGCAGCGCACTACCAGGGTGTGAATGTAGTAAGCAGCGCACTACCAGGGTGTGAATGTAGTAAGCAGCGCACTACCAGGGTGTGAATGTAGTAAGCAGCGCACTACCAGGGTGTGAATGTAGTAAGCAGCGCACTACCAGGGTGTGAATGTAGTAAGCAGCGCACTACCCAGGTGTGAATGTAGTAATCAGTGCACTACCCGGGTGTGAATGTAGTAAGCAGTGCACTACCCGGGTGCGAATGTAGTAAGCAGTGCACTACCAGGGTGTGAATGTAGTAAGCAGCGCACTACCAGGGTGTGAATGTAGTAAGCAGCGCACTACCCGGGTGTGAATGTAGTAAGCAGCGCACTACCCGGGTGTGAATGTAGTAAGCAGTGCACTATCCGGGTGTGAATGTAGTAAGCAGCGCACTACCCGGGTGCGAATGTAGTAAGCAGTGCACTACCAGGGTGTGAATGTAGTAAGCAGCGCACTACCAGGGTGTGAATGTAGTAAGCAGCGCACTACCCGGGTGCGAATGTAGTAAGCAGTGCACTACCCGGGTGCGAATGTAGTAAGCAGCGCACTACCCGGGTGCGAATGTAGTAAGCAGGGCACTACCAGGGTGTGAATGTAGTAAGCAGCGCACTACCCAGGTGCGAATGTAGTAAGCAGCGCACTACCCGGGTGCGAATGTAGTAAGCAGCGCACTACCCGGGTGCGAATGTAGTAAGCAGCGCACTACCCGGGTGCGAATGTAGTAAGCAGCGCACTACCAGGGTGTGAATGTAGTAAGCAGCGCACTACCCGGGTGTGAATGTAGTAAGCAGCGCACTACCCAGGTGTGAATGTAGTAAGCAGCGCACTACCCGGGTGCGAATGTAGTAAGCAGCGCACTACCAGGGTGCGAATGTAGTAAGCAGCGCACTACCCGGGTGTGAATGTAGTAAGCAGCGCACTACCCGGGTGCGAATGTAGTAAGCAGCGCACTACCAGGGTGCGAATGTAGTAAGCAGCGCACTACCCGGGTGCGAATGTAGTAAGCAGCGCACTACCAGGGTGCGAATGTAGTAAGCAGCGCACTACCCAGGTGCGAATGTAGTAAGCAGCGCACTACCCAGGTGCGAATGTAGTAAGCAGTGCACTACCCGGGTGTGAATGTAGTAAGCAGCGCACTACCCGGGTGTGATTGTAGTAAGCAGTGCACTACCAGGGTGTGATTGTAGTAAGCAGTGCACTACCAGGGTGTGAATGTAGTAAGCAGTGCACTACCAGGGTGTGAATGTAGTAAGCAGCACACTACCAGGGTGTGAATGTAGTAAGCAGCGCACTACCAGGGTGTGATTGTAGTAAGCAGTGCACTACCAGGGTGTGATTGTAGTAAGCAGTGCACTACCAGGGTGTGAATGTAGTAAGCAGCGCACTACCAGGGTGTGAATGTAGTAAGCAGCGCACTACCAGGGTGTGAATGTAGTAAGCAGTGCACTACCAGGGTGTGAATGTAAATTTGTGGTAGTCTTTACCGAAGCGCTCCAGCATCTTATCCACTATGTCCAGCGTATCGCTCTCCTCCAGCTCAGTCATGGTGAAGGAGGGGTGGCGCCCACATAGATAGCGCTTAAACAGGTGTAACTCGGGACCACCCAGGGATGTCAGAGAACTCTGCATGGACTACAGAGAGGAAGGGGAGGAGGAGAGAGTTAACATGCATACTCTCATAGCAAGAGAATCACAGATCAGACAGACATTCACATTGGTGAAAACATGCTCACACACCTTGAATATGTAGGGCAGGTCGAATTCAGGGTGCAGCTTGCCTGGCTGTTGCTCTTCATCACCCTCTTCCTGTGATTCATCCTCAGGCTTGACGGGGGGCAGGGGCTCAGGGTAGTCTACCTGGATGGGGCTGTGCTCATCCCTTTCTTCCTCCTCCGCACATATTTGTGTTTGTGGCCTCTCTGTGACGAAGGTTCCCTCTTGGTGATGCTTGCTGACAGACTGCTGCTGTGTGATCTCAGTGAAGACCGTCTCTGGAGACACGTTGCGGTTCAGCTGGACCCTGGAGGAACAAGAGTGCATCAGCACAACCTCAACGGCAGGACAGGAGAATGGATGGAAGTTGCACGTCAAACCTTTAAAAGCAACGTTATAGATTAGGGCAACACTGGGGAGAGCCAAGCCAACCAGGAAACAATCTGATAGTGTTATGTGGTCACACTGTGTGATAGCATACAGTGCCTTCTGAAAGTATTTTTCCCCTTGACTTATTAAATTGATTTCTCAGCCATCTACACACGACACCACATAATGACAAAGTAAACAACAAAAATGCACATTTATTTCAAATGAAATACCTGATTTACATCAGTATTCACACCCCGAATCAATAGACGTTAGGATCACTTTTGGAAGTGATTACAGCTGTGAGTCTTTCTGGGTCAGTCTCTAAGAGCTTTGCACACCTGGATTTTACAATATTTGCACAAATTATTTTTAGAATTCTTTAAGCTGTCAAGTTGGTTGTTGATCATTGCTAGACAGCCATTTAAGTCTTGCCATAGATTTTCAAGCAATCGATTTTGTCCCAAACATAATGCTTTGTATTCAGGAAATTAAGTTAATTTCTTTACCACATTTTTTGAGGTTTTACTTTAGAGCCTTATTGCAAACAGGATGCATGTTTAGGAATATTTTTATTCTGTACAGGCTGCCTTATTTTCACTCTCATGTAGGTTAGTATTGTGGAGGAACTACAATGTTGTTATTCCATCCTCAGTTTTCTATCCGTCATTAAACTCTAACTGTTTTAGAGTCATCATTGGCCTCATGGTGAAATCCCTGAGCGGTTTCCTACCTCTCTGGCAATTTAGTTAGGAAGGACGCCTGTCTCTTTGTAGAGACTGGGTGTATTGATACCCCATCCAAAGTGTAATTAATAATGTCACCAAGCTCAAAGGGATATTCAATGACTGCTTTTTTTTACCCATCTACCCTTCTTTGCGAGGCATTGGAAAACGTCCCTATGCATTGTGGTTGAATCTGTGTTTGAAATTCACTGATCAACTGAGGGACCTTACAGATAATTGTATTTGTGGAGGTGAGGTAGTCATTCAAGAATCATGTTAAACACCATTCTACTTATTATGTGAGCTAAGCACAGTTTTACTCCTGAACTTATTTAGGCTCGCCATATCAAAAGGGATTGAATACTTATTGACTCAAGACATTTCTGCTTTCCATTTAATTAATTTGTAAACATTTCTAAAAACATAATTACACTTTGACATTATGGGGTATCGTGTGTAGGTCAGTGAAACAAAAGCTCAATTTAATCAATTTTAAAAGGAAAAAACAAAAATAGAGATCTGGTTGTAAAAAAATAGATATACACTTCTTTCAATTCAGGCTGTAACACCACATTATGTGGAAAAAGTCAAGGGGTGTGAGTACTTTCTGAAGGCACTTTAAGTGGTCAGACAGGTTTGACAGGCAAGCTGTGTGTGTGTGTGTGTGTGTGTGTGTGTGTGTGTGTGTGTACCGTGTGTGTGTAGTGAAGGTGGGTAGTTCCGATTTGCCAGATGAGCGCTGAGCCTCTGTGATGTCCTCTTCCTCCTCATCACTCTTCATGGAGCCATAGCTAGAGGGAGGTCTCTCCTGGTTCTGGCTCACCTGTAGGATCCTGACATCATCCCAGGAAAAAAAACTAGTCACTTTTTCAAAACGTGTATTACTAGTTGTGGTTGGTGTCCCAAAATATATTTGTGACGTGGAAAGGTTCTATTCAAAACAACATCAGTTATGATAAGTCTGCTAACAAAAAGTCTTTACATGTTTCTCTGACCAGGTAGTTTGTCGCCGGCTGCCTAGCTATTTAAAAAACATATTTTGAGATGACAGAGAAGGGAATATAGCTCAAATGTCTAATTTGGTTTTTCTCCAACAACACCGTAACACACTGACGCTAATCGTTCAAACACTCTTTCCGGAGGCCTAACAAACAGTGGTACCGGTCCACTCACCCCTCCACTTCTGAATCCGAGGCCATTTCGGTTCCCCCGACAGGCTCAAATCCCGAATCTCCTGTGAAGGGGGAGAGATTAATTTGACCGACGGCACCAGAATAATGAAGTAGCAGGGAGTTGAAAAAAATTAGGTTGGCTGCCCTAAGGCCTAGTGCTAACGAATGTGTTGCATTAGCTAACGTTACATACCAAGCAAGTTGTGACACTGGCATTTCGACTTCTTGTACAGAATGTAAACGATGCCTTTGTTTGCTTTCAATGCCTATTGATAATGATCCCAAAACTATACAGGCAAGTACATTTAGAAAGTTATAATACCCTACTCACAACACTACTAACCTACCAGCTCTCTTACCTCCCACCTTTTCAAAATGTCGGACTTTACTTTCGCTTTCCACCTTAAAAGAGGATCGTTTCTAAACCCAGACGCGCAACATCGCGAGACTACCGGGAGCGCTGGCGAAGCAGATCAAACAGACCAGGCCGGGATTTGGGGGTTGATGCCGCGTTCAAGTGCTAGTCGGAACTAGGAAACTGGAAAATGTCTGATTTGTTAATTCGTTAAACGCGTCACGGTAAACTACAACAGGTTAACAAGTCGGACATTTGAGTTTCCTAGTTCCGAATAATACTTGAACGTGGCAAGAGAAGTCAATGGGCGAATTCAAGCGGATCACTTTTTGTGAAGACGCCGAACAACGTTGTCCACCGCTTTTCAAATGTGTTGCATTATGGCTATAAAAAAGTCGGACTTACAACTATACTGAACATAAATATAAACGCAACATGTAAAGTGTTGGTCCCATGTTTCAAAGCTGAAGTAAAATATCAAATTTTTTCATACGCACAAAAAGCTTATTTCTCTCAAACGTTGTGCACAAATTTGTTTACACCATTGTTAGTGAGAATTTCCTATTTGCCAAAATTATCCATCCACCCGACAGGTGTGACATATCAAGAAGCTTATTAAATAGCTAATTAAACAGCATGATCATTAAACAGGTGCCTCTTGTGCTGAGGGCAATAAAAGGGAAGTTTAAAATGTGCAGTTTTGTCACACAACACAGTCCCACAGAAGTCTCAAGTTTTGAGGGAGTGTGCAATTGGCATGGTGACTACAGGAATTTCCTCCAGGGCTGTTACCAGAAAATGTAATGTTATTTTCTCTCCCATAGCCGCTTCCAACGTCGTTTTAGAGATTTTGGCAGTATGTTGAACCGGCCTGACAACAGCAGACCACGTGTAACCACGCCAGCCCAGGATCTCCACATTTGGCTTTTTCACCTGCGGTATCATCGGAAGGGGTGTGGGAGTGCTGAGAAGTATGTATTTCTGTAATAAATCCCTTTTGTGGGGAAAAACTCATTCTGATTGGCTGGACCTGGCTTCCCAGTGGGTGAGCCTATGCCGTCCCAGGCACACCGGTGGCTGCACCCCTGCCCAGTCATGTGAAATCCATAGATTAGGGCCTAATGAATTTATTTAAATTGACTGATTTCCTGATATGAACTGTAACTCAGTAACATTTTTGAAATTGTTGCATGTTGCATTTCTATATTTTTTCAGTATACATTTCTGAAGTTGCTCCTCCCCAATTGCAACTTGAAGTCATAACCAAAGCATTGGGGAGACAATCTTCTGTTGCACATAGATGGTTGATGTCGCCACTATCATTGGTTATTATCAATGCATGTTAGTTTTGGTTGGATGACTATTTAAACTTAAATGCATGTTTATCCATACATCCTTACAATCTACCTACATAAGATATACATGTGATCCAAATTGCTAATATAAATAAATGAAATACCCTACCCTACAGCCCCCACATTCACCGTGACATAAAGCCCTCCAGACAGACATGCCCCCGCAACACAGCCCAGTGTTGAAGAACCAGCTGAGTGATAATCAGAACCAATTTTTTTTAAACGGTTCAGATGAGACCGCTTTCCAACCAGCACCACAAGTTCCTAAACACACAGTAGCGATGTAGTTATACTCATGGTCTGATATGGGGCGGGTCAAACACTTTGTCCATTGTTGCTACAAATCATCTCGTAGGCCCATGATCATATGTTGCTTGTCTGGTGTAAAGAAGTAGTGCTCACCTTGCGTGTGCTGGTGGGAATCTTTGGGGACTTGCTGTTGTTAGTCCGTTGGGGACATCCTCTGTGCCTTCCCTCCCAGCTGCTGGTACTTCACACTCCCGGCCCAACTGCGGGAAGACTACACTGCTCCGGACGGTGGGACAAGCCCCGGGAACGTGGGAGCTGGTGTTCCCTGGAGACTTGCATGAAGCGTGTCCTGGGGATTTATAGGCGGAGCTGAAAATCCTATTCAAGCCTCTCTGTAGGAAGCCACTCTTGGAGGCTGCCTTCTGGGGCTTGTTGTTAATGGTGAATGATATGGACTGTCTCCGCACAGCCGGACAGACAGAGGGTGGACGTTTCAGGCCTATTGTTTGGAGCTAACAGATTTTTAAAATGTATTTATTTAACCTTTATTTAACCAAGGAAGTCAGTTAAGAACAAATTATTATTTACAATGACGGCCTACCCCAGACAAACCCTAACACGGACGACGCTGGGCCACTTGTGCGCCGCCCTATAGGACTCCCAATCACAGCCGGTTGTGATACAGCCTGGAATCGAACCAGGCTCTGTAGTGACGCCTCTAGCAGATGTCCTACTGAATTTAATTTAATTTAAGGGACCATTTTTTCAATACATGCACTACCGTTCAAAAGTTTGGGGTCACTTAGAAATGTCATTGTTTTTTAAAATAAAAGCACATTTCTTTTGTCCATTAAAATCACATCGTTAATTGTTAATGCTGTAAATTACTATTGTAGCTGGAAACGGCTGATTTTTCATGGAATATTTACATGCGTGGAATATCTCCTGTGTTCCAATGGCACGTTGTGTTAGCTAATCCAAGTTAATCATTTTAAAAGGCTAATTGATTATTAGAAAACCATTTTGCAAATATGTTAGCACAGCTGAAAACTGTTGTTCTGATTAAAGAAGCAATAAAACTAGCCTTCTTTAGACTAGTTGAGTATCTGGACCATCAGCATTTGTGGGTTCGATTACAGGCTCAAAATGGCCAGAAAAAAAAACATTATTGTTCTGAGAAATTAAGGCTATTCCATGCGAGACTTTGCCAAGAAATTGAAGATCTCGTTCAACGCTGTGTACTACTCCCTTCACTAACAGTGTAAACTGTCTCTAACCAGAATAGAAAGAGGAGTGGGAGGCCCCGGTGCACAACTCAGCAGGAGAACAAGTACATTAGAGTGTCTAGTTTGAGAAACAGACGCCTCACAAGTCCTCAACCTGCAGTTTCATTCAATTGTACCTGCAAAACACCAGTCTCAACGTCAACAGTGAAGAGGCGACTCTGGGACGCTGGCCTTCTAGGCAGAGTCGCAAAGAAAAAGCCATGTCTTAGACTGGCCAATAAAAATAATAGATTAAGATGGGCAAAAGAACACAGACACTGGACAGAGGAACTCTAACTAGAAGGCCAGCATCCTGGACTCCATCCTGGAGTTCTCGCTCATTGTGATGAAAATAAAAACAAGTGTCTTGCAACATGATAGCTAGCAAACTCTGTGTGGGTTTTAAGGGTTAAGTTAGCAAAATAATGTTGCATGCATAGTAGCCAGAAGTCTAGTTCTTCAGGAAGAAACTTAGCTATGTCATTGTGTTGTGTATGCCCTGAAATGAGGCATATAGATGAAGTCAAGTGAAAATACATTGTTTGAGCATGGACAAAGTAGCTAACGTTAGGCTAAGTGCAAAGATGATTCAGGATACCTCTTTTAAACTAGCTGGTTTGTTGTTACATTCAAATATTATATTTATGATCATACAGGTTAGCCAAAAGGCTGTGAAATCCTCTGGATTTATTATTCAAATGCCTCAGCCCAATGACAGGTAAACCAGCAACAGTTCTTTCACATTACTATGCGTGCAGATGAAGGAAAGGAGACAAGGAAAGAAAGTCACTATTGAGATGCAATTCAGAGTATTGTACCTTTTACTCAACTCTCTAATCCCTTTTCTGGCTGCGTCTCAATACAGTAATGGCATCCTTTCCTATTCTCAGTGCCACATCTGAGTCCTCTCATACACCTCTCTCTCTGTTTCTCTCTCAGAAGCTCTGACGGAGGAGCTCAACCAGGGCGTGCGACCACTGAAGCAAAATGCAGAGAAGAAGTTCTGCAGCTGCTCGCTGCTGCGTGTCAACAACAACAACAACATCATCACAGACTTTAATAATGCGTCTCACCTGGGTTCTACCTGTCCTTCAACGACATCTCACACACCAGTGTGTTGAGTTCACACAGTCACGCACACAGGGTGTCTCTGGACAAAACTGGTGCACTATATAGGCAATATTATGTCATTTCAGACAAGCCTCTCCCTGAATGGACACAGGTGGTAAAATGAATTTCTCTAGTACAGGTATTCCCAAACTGGGGTATGTGTACCCCCAGGGGTACGCGCAATCCCGTCGGGGGTACGGCAAATAAAAATGTGATTAACATTTTTAATTTATTTCTTATTTTTATTTGTTACATTTAAAAAATATATATATATTCACATTTTCAAACAGTCCATTTATATTTTTCAACGGGGCTATACATTTGGGTGAAGTTTTTTTCTCGCCTGAGTAGCCTCGTTTCACTGCCAAAAATAAAATTAAACCTAATAAAATTAAATCTTCTATGGACACTGTGTTAACTAACCTCCAGAAGAGCTTCAACGCCCTACAAATCTCCTTCCGTGGCCTCCAACTGCTCTTAAATGCTAGTAAAACTAAATGTATGCTCTTCAACCGATCAACCGATCGCTGCCCGCACCTGGCCGCTCCTAGCATCACTACTTTGGAAGGTTGTGACTTATGAATATGTGGACAACTACAAATAGCTAGGTGTCTGGTTAGACTGTAAACTCTCCTTCCAGACTCACATTAAGCATCTCCAATCAAAGTTAAATCTAGAATCGGCTTCCTACTTCGCAACAAAGCCTCCTTTACTCATGCTGCCAAACATACCCTTGTAAAATTGACTATCCTACCAATCCTTTACTTCGGCAATGTCATTTACAAAATAGCCTCCAACACTCTACTCAGCAAATTGGATGCAGTCTACCACAGTGCCATCTGTTTTGTCACCAAAGCCCCATATACTATCCAGCACTGCGACCTGTACGCTCTCGTTGGCTGGCCATCGCTTCATACTCGTCGCCAAACCCACTGGCTCCAGGTCATCTATAAGTCTTTGCTGGGTAAAGCCCCGCCTAATCTCAGCTCACTGGTCACCATAGCAACACGCGCTCCAACAGGTATATTTCACTGGTCATCACCAAAGCCAACCAACCTTTTAGCCACCTTTCCTTGCAGTTCTCTGCTGCCAATGACTGGAATGAATTGCAAAAATCACTGACGCTGGAGTCTTATATCTCCCTCACTAACTTTAAGCATCAGCTGTCAGGGCAGCTTACATATCATTGCACCTGTACACAGCCCATCTGTAAATAGCCCACCCAACTACCTCAACCCCATATTTTTTATTTACAGTTGAAGTCAGAAGTTTACATGCATCTTAGCCAAATACATTTAAACTCAGTTTTTCACAATTCCTGACATTTAATCCTAGTAACAATTTCCTGTTTTAGGTCAGATAGGATTACCACTTTATTTTAAGAATGTGAAATGTCAGAATAATAGTAGAGAGAATTATTTATTTCAGCTTTTATTTCTTCATCACATACCCAGTGGGTCAGAAGTTTACATACACTCAATTAGTATTTGGTAGCATTGCCATTACATTTTTTTTACTTGGGTCAAACGTTTCGGGTAGCCCTCCACAAGCTTCCCACAATAAATTGGGTGAATTTTGGCCCATTCCTCCTGACAGAGCTTGTGAGTCAGGTTTGTAGGCCTCCTTGCTCGCACACGCTTTTTCAGTTCTGCCCACAAATTTTCTATAGGATTGAGGTAGGGGCTTTGTGATGGCCACTCCAATACCTTGACTTGGTTGATCTTAAGCCATTTTGCCACAACTTTGGAAGTATGCTTGGGGTTATTGTCCATTTGGAAGACCCATTTGCGACCAAGCTTCAACTGATGTCTTGAGATGTTGCTTCAATATATACACAGAATTTTGCTTGCTCATGATGCCATCTATTTTGTGAAGTGCACCAGTCCCTCCTGCAGCAAAGCACCCCCACAACATGATGCTGCCACCCCCGTGCTTCACGGTTGGGATGGTGTTCTTCGGCTTGCAAGACTTCCCCTTTTCCTCCAAACATAACGATGGTCATTATGGCCAAACAATTCTATTTTTGTTTCATCAGACCGGAGGACATTTCTCCAAAATGTACGATCTTTGTCCCTATGTGCAGTTGCAAACTGTAGTCTGGATTATTTATGGCGGTTTTGGAGCAGTGGCTTCTTCCTTGCTGAGCGGGCTTTCAGGTTATGTAAATATAGGACTCATTTTACTGTGGATATAGATACTTTTGTACCGGTTTCCTCCAGCATCTTCACAAGGTCCTTTGCTGTTGTTCTGGGAATGATTTAGACTTTTCACACCAAAGTACGTTCAACTCTAGGAGACAGAACGCATCTCCTTCCCAAGCGGTATGACGGCTGCGTGGTCCCATGGTGTTTATACTTGCGTACTATTGTTTGTACAGATGAACGTGGTAGCTTCAGGCGTTTGGAAATTGCTCCCAAGGATGAACCAGACTTGTGGAGGTCTACAATTCTTTTTCTGAGGTCTGGCATGATTTCTTTTGATTTTCCCATGATGTCAAGCAAAGAGGCACTGAGTTTGAAGGTAGGCCTTGAAATACATCCACAGGTACACCTCCATTTGACTCAAATTATGTCAATTAGCTTATCAGAAGCTTCTAAAGCCATGACATAATTTTCCTAACACCCCCTAACCCTACAGCAGAGAGATAGATAGCGTATGTAAACTTCAGACTTCAACTGTATTTTTTTTGCTCCTTTGCAACCCAGTATCTCTACTTGTACATTCATTTTCTGCTCATCTATCACTCCAGTGTTTAATTGCTAAATTGTAATTATTTCGCCACTATGGCCTATTTATTCCCTTACCTCCCTAATGTTACTACATTTGCACACGCTGTATAAAGATTTTTCTATTGTGTTATTGACTGTACATTTGTTTATCCCATGGATAACTCTGTGTTGTTTGTGTTGCACTGCTTTGCTTTATCTTGGCCAGATCGCAGTTTTAAATGAGAATTTGTTCTCAACTGGCCTACCTGGTTAAATAAAGGTGAAATAAATAAATGGTGTTCAGCACAATGTCAAATACAGGTAGCCTAGTCTAATCACATTAAGCATTACTCTCTCGTGGTAATTCCACTAACGGTCCATATGTAGCCAAACGTAGCTGCTGCTCATGTTGGTGTCTGTACTGATGGTGCAAAAGCCATGACAGGGAGACATAGTGGAGTGGTAACGTGTGTGCAAGCAGTTGCTCCAGACACCACTTGGGTACACTGCAGCATCCACCTAGAGGCTCTTTCTGCCAAGGGAATGCCTGACAGCATGAAAGAGGGAAGGGAATGCCTGACAGCATGAAAGACACTACAGTGAAAATGGTTAACTTTGTTAAAGCAAGGCCCCTGAACTCTCGTGTATTTTCTGCACTATGCAATGATATGGGCAACGACCATGTAACGCTTTTACAACATACAGATGTGCGCTGGTTATCAAGGGGCAAAGTATTGACACGTTTTTTAAATTGAGAGATGAGTTTAAAGTTTTCTTTACTGATCATAATTTTCACTTGTCTGATGCTTGCATGATGACGAGTTTCTCACACGACTAGCCTATCTGGGTGAGGTTTTTTCTCCCTTGAATGATTTGAATCTAGGTTTACAGGGACTCTCCGCAACTATATTCAATGTGCTGGACAAAATTGAGGCTCTGATTAAGAAGTCGGAGCTCTTCTCTGTCTGCATTAACAAGGACAACACACAGGTCTTTCCATCATTGTATGATTGTTTGTGTGCAAATGAACTCAAGCTTACGGACAATGTCAAATGTGATATAGCGAAGCCTCTGAGTTGGGTGCACAATTTCGCAGGTACTTTCCCGAAACCAATGACACAAGCAACTGGATTCGTTATCCCTTTCATGCCCTGCCTCCAGTTCAGTTACCGATATCTGAACAAGAGCCTCATCAATATTGCGCTTCTGTGAAAATTTAATCAGAAGCCACTACCAGATTTCTGGATTGGGCTGCGCTCAGAGTATCCTGCCTTGGCAAATCTCTGCTGTTAAGACACTGATGCCCTTTGCAACAACATGCCTATGTGAGAGTAGATTCTGAGCCCTCAATAGCATGAAAACTAAATACAGGCACAGACTGTGTGTGGAAAATTATTTAAGACTGAGACTCTCTCCAATACAACCCAACATTGCAGAGTTATGTGCATCCTTTCAAGCACACCCTTCTCATTAACCTGTGGTGAGTTATTCACAATTTTCGATTAACAAATAAGGTTTTATATGTAAGATGGTTAATAAAAAGCAAAATGATTGATTATTATATTATTATTTGTGCCCTGGTCCTATGAGAGCTCTTTGTCACTTCCCACGAGCCGGGTTGAGACAACAACTCTCATTATTATGTTTAATAAATGTATCGTATAGTGTGTGTATGGTAGGCTTATAATGATGGCAAAAAACAACATTTGAGAGTGCGCTGACTTTTGTGGTAGAGGGGGTATAGCTGGAGGTTGAATTTTTGAAGGGGTACGGGACTATTAAAAAGTTTGGGAACCACTGATCTAGTACATTAGTAGTGATCACCCTACATTTAAGGGCCTAAAGCCTGTGTGTGTGTGTGTGTGTGTGTGTGTGTGTGTGTGTGTGTGTGTGTGTGTGTGTGTGTGTGTGCACACTCTGTTTCCCAGGTCCTGGTAGAGCTGAAGGAACTGCGGGTGTTGTATTGCCATGATAAAAGCATCTGTAACCTTTCAGAGGTGGATAAGCTAGGCGCCCTGCCCTTCCTGCACGGCAACACAATGGAGAATGAGGGGAGCTACAGGTACACACACACAGGCATTACATGAGAAAGGTGAGGACAAACCCAAATCTACACACACCCACATGCAAATATAGGCCGCCACTAAGCCCCACATAGGGGGTGGGTTACAGGGGTGGTTTATTCCACTCATACTCTTCGTGTGATCTCCCAGTGCTGTTTGAAACCTGTATGTTCACCGAGGGCAATGTGGCTCTGAGCTCTATGTGTAACAGGTGCTGAGTTCGTTGCAGCTGCGTAGGATTCTGACAGGTGCTTAAAATGAGCAGAGAGATCAGGGTCTAGTTACACACCGACTCTTTGCCTGTCTGCATAGCAACACTAAACTCCTACTGAGTTTTGGGGCATTCTCCCTCTCTGTTCAGTGCTAAATTACTACCAGTTTACAGTGTGTATAGTCACTGAATGTATAAGATGTGTTCAGTTCTACAGCCTTATGGTCAAGAGAGAATTTGTGTACCCGGACAAACACCCAGTAATACGAACTTTCTCATGTAATGCCTGTGGTGCTGTGTGTGTGATTGCGGCCCTGCCTCACTTGTTGGACTTCTGCGCTGTAACGGGCCAGGATAGAATCATGGCCCAGGTCTGGCATCATCCCAGCAATCACAGCAAAACACCAGGACAACTGGCCTGTCACCAGGGGGGGGGCACAATCATCATGCCAACCAACCAGAGTTCCAGAACCACAGGCTTACATCAGAAGACCATTATGACCTGACGCATCATGTAAAAGTACAATACAAATCTACTCATCAGAAACTCTGGTGTCTGTCAGAGTTGGGGAAGAAGGAATAGCACATCTACAGTAGATGTGACCTTGACCTGTATAATTATTGAACTGGACCATTGACCAGCCAGGCCCAACCAGGAACAGAGCCCTCTCACTCACTCTCCCCAATGCACTTTGGTAGGTGTTACTTTGTGTTGAAATATGGATCTGAGAATTGACCAGCAGCTACGAGACATACTGAATAATCCCTATCATGGTAAACAAAGGCTTCAGAGAAAGTTGAAAAAATTATCATATCCATTACTTACAGTACACACTACATAAGATGTGATAGTGTTCATTAGGTTTGTTGTAATGATACACCACACAATTCTCTCTATACAGACCTACAGAACACCAGTTTAATTGTTGAAAGTCTTTAATGAATTCATTATTTGGGGAAAAAAAAATGTATTAACAGTATATCTTAATAAACCTTTTGGTACTAGCCTAAGAAATGAACAATGTTATCCAGGTACTATTGCACACTGAAGTAACAAAACAAACAAAACAAGCACACTGCAAAAAGTGGCAAATAAACACGGCCTTGCAGATGATCATCCCTTTAAAGACCCCAGAGAGGCACCCACCCACACACACACTCACCCCGGAGCATAAATACACTTAAAACATGAATAAATAATCACAACGCCTCTGATCATTTTAATTTAGGGGATACTCACAGGTTATGGTTGTTTATCTCAAACTGCCATGACAGCTTTCAGTTCATGGTTAATGTGAGTAACTCATCACAATCTGTTTTGTTTAAAAATTCAAACAAACTTGGGTGTTAAGTTTTTTTTCCTTTTATGTCATAAAAACTGGGCTGCTGTATCCTTAGTTTTGATTGGCTCCTAAAACAACTTCATTGGAGCTTTAGCCAATCCTGACCAACAGACTCTACAATGGGGAGGTGCATACACTCCATTTCTTGCTTCTGACTGAATCACATAAATCTGTACATAGAAGGCATCAACACTTCACTGATTCATTTACATTACAAGCCCCCGAACCCTCCCCCCAAGCCCAGTTCCACCCCCAGCTGTATTGTTTCTGTGAAGTCTAAAGATATGAATTCAAGGACTGCCAGCTAAATTATTGAAGTGCGAAGCATGTTTCCCCCAGAAATCAGAGAAACCCATGTGGATTCCAACCTCTGTCCTCACCTCTGCCAACATGAGCTGAACTCAAGGGAAGACTCATATGGGTCATATCAGATTTGAACTTAGGTACTATAGTTGAACTAAGTCCCTCCTGTTTTTAAACCTACCCAACTTACTTTAGGTCAATCTAAGGATTTTAACAAAGATAAGGAACACTATAGTGAGGGTTCTTTCTAGAAATTCATATTGATGACATGAGGGGTGGGATGTGTGTTCTGGGTGACCGGTCCACACCGTGTCAGAACAGCATCCCCATGCTCACCGTAGTGGGTTGGCTGGCTGTGGACATATTTTTTTTGCCCTGTTCCTGTGCTACATTTGGACATGCATAATCACCCTCTTTTCCTAGCTGTGGTTAGTTAGTTAGTACATTACCGGAGCTGCATATCAGACGAGGTTAGCTACACCTGAAAAACTCACAGCCAGCGCTAACGCCAGCAGCAGCCTAGTCATGCAGCTAGCTAACCGTTTATTCAGTCAGACTCAGTCACTCTTCAAACAAGAACATTTAAAATAACAAAAACAAAGACTGCCCTAACACCATTATACTGCCATAACATTTGACGGCTGGTGAAAGAAGGATGAATGGTGGCTTTGAAAGGTGGTTCTGAGGGGTGCAGGGCAAGGTTGGTTAACCCTTTCAGCAGGGGAGGCCTGGTTGTCATAGTCCTCAGCAGGTTCCTGGTGGCATAGCTGGGTAGCACAGGGACTGGGACACATAGATGCAGTGTGGGCATTGGGGACAGGACGGGAGGTGTATTATGGAGGCCAGAGTGTAGATCAGGGGATGGCAAATTGAACCACTAGCTCTTCTTTAGCGTCCACCTTGATCTGAGAGATTGCACTGTAAGCATAGGCAGCTATCTTGGACACCTGTAAAACAATTAGAACAAATGAGGTTAACTCGCATCAATCGGATACATAATGCGTTTGTTGTTGCTCCAGAGCTGCCATACACTAACAGGTTTATGGACAGGGAAAGCACATGACTGTAATAGAAAGATGTCCTGATGAACATCAGAATGGTAATGACTGGAGTAGAATCAATGGAATTGTATCAAATACATCAAACACATGGTTTCCATGTACCAAACTATGAAACGTTACACCCCCAGTGTGTGTGTGTGCGCGAGCACCTGTTGTACATCCGAATATGGCACCAGATCACTAGCGAGCACTTGGTGCGGTTGGCTGGTGAGGGAAGGGAGAGGGAGGGGCTTCTTCTGAGACAGACTGTTACTCAACAAGGCCAGTTTTGTACTGAAAACACAATAAAAGACAGGTTAGTACTGAAACACATCTACAAGGCCAGTCAAAACCCACATACACATTAAGCAACTACCTCCACACACCCACCTATATTGCCGAGCTTTGTCCATGTACTCATGCTGCTCCATGCCTTGAGAGTCTGCAGCCGAGACATCGATGATGTTCCTAAGAAATGGAAAGACAGGCAGGTATTCAGCAGAATTCAATTCCAATGAAATAAACACCGTGATGATAGAGGAGAAAGAGAATGTTTGTGTCTTACAGGGCTGTTTTGGTAAGGATGGATGTGAGTAAGGCCTGTTCGTCTGTGCGGGCTGAGGGTACACTGGTGGAGTTCCATTCTGTGCCGTTGAGGGGCTTGCTGTCGGGGTTCGGGTGGGGGATCAGCGGCTTACGCTCGTCAGGGTCCTGAGGCACAACATGCGCATCGCGATCACAAACTATCACAACATCCTTCATCACTATCACAGGCTGTTTGGGTAACCAGATTCTGCTTATTGCTAAAATGATTATGATACAACATCTGAACTGAAGTCTAAAACAAAGGGGCGCCCTACAACACCTATAATACTCAACCTCTGATTTGTTGCTTTGACAGGAAGAAAATAATGAACCCAAACAAAAGTTACAGAACCCTGATATAATGATACTGGTGTGTATAGTTCAGTATTATACTGTGTTATAACAAGGTTAGCTAAGTAGTGGCAGGCTATAATGTGTACAACAGTCATCTGATAAACAGGATACAATCCCTGCCTCACATTTTTCCAAAGGAAAAAGAAAACTTCCCTTCTCCAAATTCCATTTTGGCCTATGTCACCACAACTGGATGGGAAATCTGAGATCATATGACATGCATCTGGGAGAAGTTGATTGGCTGGCAATATCAACATGTTCCAACAGCTTGACCGAATGTGAACCTTTGAGGCCCAATTTACATAAGTGGTCACGTTTTACTGGCCCTGATTGATCATCATCATGATAGTTGAGAATTGAAACTAAGCTATTGTCTGCCTTGCAAGTAGATAGCTACTGACGTACACATATGAACTGATTAAGTAAGCTAGATAATGTTTGTAATTGTCAACAAAAGGTTGTCACTATTTTGAAACGTCTCTTAACTAGCTAATGTTGTTAGGTGAGTTGGTCAACTTGCCAATACGGGAACTAACGTTAGCTAAACTCCCTAGGCCCAATTTTTCTAGCACAGCTAGCAGTTGTCAATTAAATATTATATATTTCTTAATTCCATTATTGTACGTTTAAATGTGTGCGCATTGTTGTGAATTGTTAGATATTACTGCACTGTTGGCGCTAGGAACACAAGCATTTCGCTACACCCCCAATAATATCTGCTATATGTGTACAATACAATTTGATTTGAAAGGACTGGCTAGCTTTCTGCTGGGTCGTAGTTGGCTAACTTAAAAATAGTTTCATTTTAACACGCAAAGAAGCACCATATTTTCACTTTTGACTCGTGGAATTCGTAACAACAAACTGTCTTGCAATGGCCTTATGACCACAAAGAAATTAAATATGTTTTGTTAAATAATATTTGACACCCTAGATAACCAACTAGCATAGCATTAGCTACCTGCTCGGTGGTCTCGTTCTCGCTACTGTAACAACAACCCATGGCGTCCGCTGGGCGTTCGGCGGTCTGCCAGGTACGCGAACCCAATCTCCAACTACTCCACCCGGGAAACTATTGCTATAATAAGAGAAACAGACCCTGTCTGAGTCCACGGGAAAGGAATCAAACTTCTTTCTTTGTTTCTCTTTCTCGCTGACCGCTTCTGTCAGCTACTACAACAAACGAAGCCTATCACATGACAGCAGTTTTTGCGCAGCCAGGGCTCAGCAACAAACATATGACATCCGGCCAATATGAAGATGCCATGGGGACGGATGCCCTAATCACGTGACAGTGGTATTTTTTTTTTTTAAAGACTTGCTAAAATAGTGAGCTTGCTGTTGTTTTGACTGGGGAATAAACCTGCAGAAAACAGACCGCGTTGTAAGGAAAATGCATAACGAATAGATGGCAAAAATACATTGCTAGCGCAGACTCATTGGGGGCAGGTTCTGGGAGGTTCTATGGGAAGATAAAACAACAAACAGTCTTTCAGACGCCCCCCCCCCGTTCTAATAACAAAGACACTTTTACAGCCCTCAATAACCGGGAGTCACACCATTGCATTTGATGTAAGAACCAGTTTGTTCTGCATGACTGGGTGACGCCAGGCGCCCTCATTACACACTAGCCTAATACTAGGTTGGTTCCAACCGGCTACGCACTGCTGAACAACCACCGTGCTGCATTGGTTTTTTATTCTACACTTGTCGTCAGTATGGCTCAACTGAAGTTATCACTTTGCGTGTTGGTGTCTATTTCTTTCGCCTCGGTTTTGACCACAGACAGCTCCATTCAGTTTGCGTCCGAAAGTCTCAGTTCCTCATCGTTTCGCTCGGTGTGTAAGCCCATCCCCAGCACACTTTCTCTGTGCCACGGCGTCGGTTACGGGGATATGCGGCTGCCCAACCTGCTGGGGCACGACTCATTGAAAGAAGCCCAGCAACAGTCGGCCGCCTGGCTGCCGTTGGTCTCCAAACTCTGCCACCGAGATACCAAGAAGTTCTTGTGCTCGCTATTCGCCCCGGTGTGCCTACCGGAGGGGCCCGTGCGCCCCTGCCGTGGGCTGTGCGAGGCTGTGAGGGACGGTTGTCTCCCTGTGATGAGCGCGTTCGGGTTCCCGTGGCCCGACATGTTTAACTGCACACAGTTCCCACGCGGGGTCCATCTCTGTATTCCCACCACGACCCAAGACACACAGCGTGCGCGGAAGGGAGAGGAAGCGGGTCACGAGGAGGCATCAGAGGGTTTGTGCCTATCGTTATCATCATTATCATAGAAAGCTGATCCTCTGCAAACATGTTCCAAGCCCTTTCACTCACACACGAACTAACCCTGTTCTCCGTGGCATGTCTCTTGGTGTCCTCAGGAACAGTGATCTGTGACTCATGCAGTCTGGCTGCTGAGGGGGAGACCGACATCCAGAACAACTTCTGCAAGAGTCCATATGGTGAGTGATGTGTGTATGGCATTGGTCACACTTTAGACAAAGGCTTATAGAGGCCTATAACCTGTTTACATGTGTAAACGTGTTTACATGTATTTCTGTGTTTTCTTCTCTCAGCCTTTAAACTGCTTATCGGGAGTGTGTCTGTGGAGGGGGGTGACTGCAGGTTAGTCCCTCTGGGCCGGAGTCGCATCCTGAGGTGGGAGGGTGGAGGCACGGAGAGGGCTGAGGGCGTCCGGGGGGCAATGGCCTACAGTGCCCTTTGGCTGCAGGAAGGGGGTACCTGCACCTGTCCTGCCCTGGAGGAGGCAAATGGGGGAGAGGGGAAGGGGTCCGTGGCAGGGGTGTGGTACCTGGGCCTTGCTGACATACAGGAGGGCAGGTTGGTCCTCTCTAGGCTTGTGAGATGGAGGAAGGGGGACAAAGAACTCAAGAAGTTCATCAGGAGACTGCTCAAACAAGCCTGCTGATGATGTCATCAAACAAGCATAAAGAGACTTTCCAATTTGGCCAATTGGATGCGTATGAGAGGACACCACAGCCCTGTTACATGTCAACCTCTTGGCCTATAGACCCTATCCCTTCAATATCCCTTTCATATCCCTTCAATATCCCTTCAATATCCCTTTCATATCCCTTCAATATCCCTTTCATATCCCTTCAATATCCCTTTCATATCCCTTCAATATCCCTTTCATATCCCTTCAATATCCCTTCAACATCCCTTTCATATCCCTTCAATATCCCTTCAATATCCCTTCAACATCCCTTTCATATCCCTTCAATATCCCTTTCATATCCCTTCAATATCCCTTCAATATCCCTTTCATATCCCTTTCATATCCCTTTCATATCCCTTCAACATCCCTTTCATATCCCTTCAACATCCCTTTCATATCCCTTTCATATCCCTTCAACATCCCTTTCATATCCCTTCAATATCCCTTTCATATTCATATCATCTAGCTCTGGAGAAGTCGTCCCTTCATCATAGGGCTCCAGAGTGACGCAGGGGTTTAAGACACTGCATCTCAGTGCAAGAGGTGTCACTACATTCCCTGGTTCGAATCCAGGCAGAATCACATCCGGCCGTGATTGGGAGTCTCATAGGGTGGCGCACAATTGGTCCAGTGTCGTTCGGGTTTGGTCGTCATTATAAATAAGAATTTGTTCTGAACTGACTTTCCTAGATAAATAAAGGTTAAATAAATAAGAATAATTGAGTATCTACCCAGTCTGTTCAGATCTACGAAGACCTGCTAGGCAGAAGAGAGACCATCAGAGGACCAGTGTGTTTGTTTGGATCTATGTTCTGGGCACCTGTCACATATTCATTATTAAGTGTATTAAATTCTGAATATTATTATTTTTTTAATCAAATGTGAGAACATGATTGTGATTTGTGTGAGCCGAGTGAGGACACAGTTACCAGTGAGGCACAGAGCAGCATTAGTTCCATTCAAAGCAGAGTATTATTGGCAGATAGTATCAGAGACTGCTGTGTAAGTGTCCAATAAACATTATTTTGAGCTGTAAATACTGCTGTCACTATTATTTTCTGTGCATGTGTGTTTTCTGGATCCTTCTGTTTGTAGGAAGAGACAAACCTGACTCTAGACTCACATCACACGTGTCTGTACACCTAATCCACCCATGTCTGTCTGTCTCTCTCCCCCTTCTCTCTGCCCTCCTACATCTCGAGTGTCTTGAGTCAACATATGAATAACTTTCCCTGTAGCCTACCAGTGATGTATTGCTGTATGTTTATTATGACATAATAGTCAATAATAATATCATGTGTGAGAAACGATGGAGTGGGGCTGGGGAGGGGTACTATGGCCACACCTGTTTTCTGTGAATAAAACAAACGTGCCTCAGGTTATCAATGACTAATTCAGAAGGCCAACTTCCTTACTACATACACACTCTGCCCTCACCTATGGAGCTCTGACTACAGACACACACAATAACCTTTTTGCATTTCTCCTATTTGACAAACTCATCTCTGGGCAGAGGAGTCTTGTTTTTGCTGTATGGCGGTTTTGTGGGAGAGAATATACTTTTTACAAGAGGTTTGTGTTATGGTAGGTTGAGTTGTAGTAGTTCAATGTAGCGTTGTTTGTCAGTGAGGTGAAAGAATCTCCTGTCACTCAGCGTAAAACTCTAGTAACTGCAGTATGGTGTTGGCCGGAGGAACAGCTGTGTATGTTGGTTAGCTTGCTGGTCTATAAGTACAGAATGGACTGTAATGGGTGTTTGTGTAATTGAGGAAGAGTTTATTTTATTATCTTTTTTAATGAATAGTATGTGCGCTGGTAGTCTCCCTTCTCCTGGTGTGTGTTTAGATATGTGTGTTAGTGTGTGTACCTACTGTATGTGTGCGTTTCTCCTTGCAGCAGTACTATGGTGTCTGGTGCCATAATGCTGGCCTTCCTCCCCCTGGTGTTGACTTATTCCCTACTACTACTTTGTTGTTCTACCGGGCGGTGCTGGTGAGGATGTGATATGACTGTAATACTAGGCTGAGCCGGGAAGAGAGGGCCTTCCAGTATGTTCTGACCCACCCCACCCCCGGAGACCCAGAAAGCATCCTGAAAACCTTTGACCTCTGGTGCAGCAAGGTGGAGTTCAGCAGCAATATCAGCCCCAAGAAAGGTGACCCCACCTGACTGAAATTCTTCTCCCTCTCTTCTCCATCCACATTTGCCTGTCTGACCACACCTATGTGTGTGTAGGTAAGATAAGGAAGCGGATTATTTTCCGAGCACTGCCCTCTGACAGTGCTGGGTTCCCACTGTGGATACAGCACAGTGCGTATCGCCTGGGCACCAGGCTCTACAGTGTGGAAATGGATGCAAGAATCACTGCCATAGCAGAGGTCACACGAGGCTTCGAAGATGACACAGTGAGAGAGAGACACACATATCTATTACTAAGACATGCAAGATTGGGTACAACTTACTTCTGGTTTTGTTGTCTGAGCCTCCTGCTGCCTTGACCCTCCTAGTCTCCTGCTGCCTTCTGCTTAGTGCCCCCTGCTGGTTGAATATCGCTCAGACAGCATCTAACACGTGTTATACAAGTCTGTGTGGCATCAATAAATCCATTATCTGTACTCAATGTTGCTCTTTATTTACATAAGACACTGGACCAATTAAAAAGGCATTTACATACATACATACGAGCACCTGTGAAATTCCTTTTTAAAATCAGTTTTGTTGAATACTAACGTTTGTTTTTAACTCTCCAGGTTTCTGTTGACAGCACACCCACACACAGCAGATTATGCAGGTGCAGTGTACAGGCTATGGTTTATGCCCATTCAGATGTGACGCGACTGGTGACGGACGGACGGGAGAGTCAAAGTACACACACAGAATAAACGAGTACCAGAGAGGGGAGTAAGTGCACTCTGATGTCCTTGAGTTTGATGTGTGCATCGTCTAAACAAAGGGTCTGAGTGTCTCGTGATCTGTGGGGGAGGACAGAACTAGCAGAGGGGAGGTTGAGGTGGAGCAGTTCTTTCTCCTAATGTTGCAAAAAACGCTTGTTTCAAGAGAAAAATGTTTTACAGTTTACAGTCTTCACACATTGCAACTGTAGAACACTGAATGAGAGAACACGCACACAGCACTTTCTCCATGCAGTAAAACCCCACGCAGCTCACACCTCCCCCTTTAGTTTCACAGGGTGGGTGTGAACAGCAGGGAAAGTTCACCAACCAAAAGCCACTGTTCGGCAGAGTAGATGAGCGCTACCAAGGGGGCATCAGAGAGCAGCGAGGATTACTCTGGCCTAGATCATCCACTGGTCCTGGTCTTGGTCTGCTCCCTCCATATCCACCTGAGAGAGGGATGAGTGACATTAAGAATCAGAAGGCCTAGTATTTCCCTTATGTAGTGCTCCATAGACGTGACCCCTAACCCCTGATTGTGTGTGCGCGCGCATTGACCTCGTTGACCTCTCCGTCGTCCGGTGACTCGTTGTAGTCGTTCATCTCATCTATGTCCTGCATGTCCTCTTCATCCTCAGAGTCTTCCTCACTATCTTCCTCATCCTCATCCTCCTCCTCTTCTTCCTCGTCAAATGTTTGCTACACACCCACAGAGAACGCAAACACACACCAGAGTGAGCATGGAAAAATGACAGAAAACATCCTTAACAGCCACTATAAAAGAAAATACCACTATCTTATTTTATTCCAAACGTTGACGCAAAATGGTAAACAATCAAATCAAATTGTATTTATAAAGCCCCTTTTTCATCAGCCGATGTCACAAAGTGCTGTACAGAAATCCAGGCTAAAACCCCAAACAGCAAGCAAAGCAGAAGCATTGTGGCTAGGAAAAACTCCCTAGAAAGGCAGGAACCTAGGAAGTTCTCTTCTGGCTGTACCAGTTGGAGATTATAAGAATACAAGGCCAGATCGTTCTTCAAAATGTTCAAATGTTCACAAATGACCAGCAGAGTCAAATAATAATCACAGTGGTTGTAGAGTCTGCAACAGGTCAAGTACCTCAGGAGTAAATGTCAGTTGGTTTTTCATAGCCAAGCGTTTTTATTTTATTTATCTAGGCAAGTCAGTTAAAAACAAATTCTTATTTACAATGACGGTCTACCCCGGCCAAACCCTGATGATGCTGGGCCAATTGTGCACCGCCCTATGGGACTCCCAATCACGGCCTGTTGTGATACAGTCTGGAATCGAACCAGGGTCTGTAGTGACACCTCTAGCACTGAGATGCAGTGCCTTAGACCACTGAGCCCCATTCAGAGGTCGAGACAGCAGGTACAGTAGAGGGATGGAGGGAGAGAGTTGAAAACAGCAGGTCTGAGGACAAGGTAGCAGTGAAACGATATGTAAAATTTGAGGAATTAAATGTCATGACATATTAAAACCTCTCCCTAGCTGCTAAACTCTCTTTCTGTGTACCACACCCCCATAACCAAGTTCACACAGGGTAGGGGGTTTAGGACCACCATCTTTAACTTTACTTGGTTTGAATGCGAGCTAGCGTGCATTACAAAAGCATAACAGCAGTCTTGAACCACAGAGACGGTCATCCTGGGAAACAGCATGGACATCTCTGCTACTTCACTAAGACAGGATAGCACCCACCTAGATAACAGGCCGGGATAGATACACAGCTGATCAGATTTGGGTTTCAGTGAACCTAAAAATATATCTGTGGGGAATGTAGCTGTTCTCTCCTACTGTAGCTTTACACTATCTTTGGATGGTATAATTTAAGCTCTTGCTTGCCCTCCCTCCTCTGGCCCTAATTTTTTTTAAAACATGTTTTTACCTTTATTTAACTAGGCAAGTCACAAATTCTTATTTTCAATGATGGCCTAGGAACAGTGGATTAACAGTGGCCTGTTCAGGGGCAGAACGACAGATTTGTACCTTGTCAGCTCGGGGGTTTGAACTTGCAACCTTCCGGTTACTAGTCCAACTCTCTAACCACTAGGCTACCCTGCTGCCCCTAATGACTCTCCCAAACCTGGGAGCTGTTGGGAATAACCACAAAATGCAAACATGTGTCTATTTTATTGAATTGTGCCCCACATGCCCTTTCCACCCCCACATAGAACCAACTACAAAATACATTACCATTGGATGTTCTGGTGCTGCTCGGGCAATTTAAAATATTGATTGACCTTCTTATTGAGGAATGTAATTAAAAAAAAATGACATTTGTGTTGTACTGTATTTTACTGGATATATATTGTTTTCGATTTGGTCGTATGAAATTGTATTTGCAGGGCTCCCTTGTGAAAGAGACACTGGTCTCAATGGTGACTCCCTGCATAAATAAAGGTCAAATAAATGTGAACATGATTCACCTTTGTAATATCGCAGGACTTGGTAAAAATCCATAAGCATCTTGTATACATTTGGGCCAACTTTTGGATGAAAATATGAGTGACCGACAGGTCAGTTGTCTAGGTAAGTAAAATAAACATTATTTAAAGCTCAGATACCTCGAAAATTGGCTTCCCAATAGGCATCAGGCTATTGTCCTTCTCTGAGATGCTCTGTAACTAAGGGGGAGAGACAGGAGAGGTCAGTGTGTGTATGTCTGAACCCAGGTTGGCTCTGTCACTCCTTCTAGTCTTGTCCTTTCTTTTCTCTCTCTGTGTTTGTTTGATTGTACCCAGGTCTGGTGCTGCTGCTCCTGTTGGTGTAACTCTGTCTCATCCACACACGGCCGGTCCAGGTTGAACCACAGAGTCTCTGTCATCCTGGGAAACAGCGAGGGGAACTGCGTGGACATCTCTGTCTGAGAAGACACACATACTTCATTGAGACAGGATAGCTATCAGCACCCACCTAGATAACAGACCTGGCTAGATGAGTACAATCAGATGTTGGTTTCAGTGACCCTAACAATGTGTTGAGAGTGTAGCTAGCGAAAGCTACCTGTAAGAAATGTCACAACATAGCTAGCTAGCTGCTAACTTGGGTAGGTTAGCTACTGTAAGAATTGCAGATTAGGTTTTGAATACTTTAAAATGGTATCTGTTAAGTTATTGCAGATCTTCCTTACTAGCTAGCAAACACTCTTCATCCTGCATAATGTAGCTAACGCGTTAGCTAGCTAGCTATGTTACGAAACAATATCTAATACATCAACAAAAAAATTGTACAGATATTTACTGTACATGTCAAAATATTCACCGTCTTACTTGTCAAACCCCTATCCCGACTAGTAGCTATCAAAATATAAATTTCAAATTTAAACTGACCGGAAACCAGTGTTGTTTTGTAAACGCTCCCGGTGTGTACGCATATCGTTCCACATACGTTCCGCTTACTACTACTACTACTACTACTACTACTACTACTACTACTACTACTACTACTGCTGCTGCTGCTTCTTGTTCTAGAGGTTTATCAAATATTTTTATAACTCAACCATCTCATTGTTCTATCTTTGGTTTTATGGCAGACTACACTTGTTGGTGTATTGCTATATGAGGTCTTCTTTGATATTATTGCAGTCCTCAAACAAATGCAATAGGTGCATGCCGCCACCTACTGTTTTGGCTGTATGTCAGACCAACTAATTAAAAAATATATAATTTAAAAAATCAGATTCAACTGCCAACAACCATCCCTACAGGCTCTGGGGCCTGAGAGGGAAGAGCATCTTTGGACAGTATTCTTTGCAATGTTTAGGCAGTGAAGTCCTGTCAACCCAAAAACATTTCAGCCGCAGAAACTATTATGTCCAGTTTCTTGGACTTTTTGTGTGTATGTGCAGGACAATTAATTATATGCAAGATAAACACCATAAAATCCACCTTCTTCACAGTCAGCATATCAGTTTCCCTCGACTGTTGAACAACACTGAATCTCTACAGTCTGCGGAGCATCCACCACCATATCTTCAGCTCCCCTCACTCCTTCAACTACTTCACGTGCCTCTGTGTAGGAGAGCTGCATAAAAGCACTGACACTTGCCACTTCATATTCCTTTACCCTAACTGGGCACTCCAGGGAATTGGGAACGTGAGTTCCATCACAAAGACGGAGATACATGGGGAGAAGGTCCGTATGCCATGTGAGAATTTGTAGGCGAGTGAGTAAACCTCCACTACCATCCATTCTATTGGCCAACGTGCAACCACTGGAGAATAAGCTGGATGATCTACTATCAAGACTATCCTACCAACGGGACATTAAAAACTGTAATATCTTATGTTTCACAGAGCCATGGCTAAACGACGACACAGATAATATAGAGCTGGCTGGGTTTTCTGTGTTTCGTCAGGACAGAGCAGCTACGTCTGGTAAGACGAGGGGCGGGGGTGTGTGTCTATTTGTCGATAACAGTTGGTGTGTGATGTCTAATAATAAAGAAGTCTCGAGGTATTTCTCCCCCGATGTAGAGTACCCCATGATAAGCTACAGACCACACTGTCTACCAAGAGAGTTCTCATCTATATTATTTATAGCCAAATATTTTCCACCACAAACTGATGCTGGCACTAAGACCGCACTCAATGAGCTGTATAAGGCCATAAGCAAACAAAAAGTGCTCATCCAGAAGTGGTGCTCCTAGTGGCCGGGGACTTTAATGCAGGCAAACTTACATCCGTTTTACCTAATTTCTACCAGCATGTCACATGTGCAACCAGAGGAGAAAAAACTCTAGACCAACTTTACTCCACACACAGAGATGCATACAAAGCTTTCCCTTGCCCTCCATTTGGCAAATCTGACCATAATTATATCCTCCTGATTCCTGCTTACAAGCAAATACTAAAGCAGGAAGTACCAGTGACTCTCTCAATATGGAAGTGGTCAGATGACACGGATGCTACGCTACAGGACTGTTTTGCTAGCACAGACTGGAATAAGTTTCCTGGATTCATCCAATGGCATTGAGGAGCATACCACCTCAGTCACCAGCTTCATCAAGAAGTGCATCAACGACATCGTCCCCACAGTGACCCACAGTACATATCCCAACCTGAAACCATGGATTACAGGCAACATCCGCATCGAGCTAAAGGCTAGAGCTGCCGCTTTCAAGGAGCGGGACACTGTCCGGACGCTTATAAGTAAGCCCACTATGCCCTCAGACGAACCATCAAACAGGCAAAGCGTCAATACAGTACTAAGATTGAATCTTACTACACTGTCTCTGATGCTTGTTGGATGTGGCAGAGCTTGCAAACTATTACGGACTACAAAGGGAAAACCAGCCGTGAGCTGCCCAGTGACGCAAGCCTACCAGATGAGCTAAATGCCTTTTATGCTCGCTTCAAGGAAAGCAACACTGAAGCATGCATGAGAGCACCAGTTGTTCCGGATGACTGTGTGATTAAGCTCTCCGTAGCCGATGTGAGCAAGACCTTTAACAGGTCTTGTTTAAAAGTGCAGTGGAAACGCGTTCTCTGGAGTGATGAATCACGCTTCACTATCTGGCAGTCAGATGGACTAATCTGGGTTTGGCGGATGCCAGGAGAACGCTACCTGCCCGGATGCATAGTGCCAACTGTAAAGTTTGGTGGAGGAGGAATAATGGTCTGGACTGTTTCTCACGGTTTGGGCTAGGCCCCTTAGTTCCAGTGATACAAGGTCACTTAGTGCCAGTGATATACTACAGGAAACAATGACGTTCTAGATGATTTTGTGCTTCCAACTTTGTGGCAACAGTTTGGGGAAGGCCCTTTCCTGTTTCAGCATGACAATGCCCCCATGTGCAAAGCGAGGTCCATACAGAAATGGTTTGTCGAGATCGGGGTGTGAAAAAACTTGACTGGCTTGCACAGAGCCCTGAACTCAATCTGATCGAACACCTTGGGATGAATTGCCCAACCTCACTAATGCTCTTTTGGCTGAATGGAAGCAAGTCCCCGCAGCAATGTTCCAACATCTAGGGGAAAGCCTTCCCAGAAGAGTGGAGGTTGTTATAGCAGCAAAGGGGGGACCAACTTCATATTAATGGCAATGATTTTGGAATGATATGTTCAATGAGCAGGTGTCCGTGCACCTGTGTACGTGCACTACCAAAACAGTTTAATAAGGAAAATCAAGGAGTTTCTCATAGCTAGTTTCTATGTAGGTTATGCTTGAATCAACATTCTATGACTTTTATTGTGTAGGTGGACCAGTCCTGGTGATAGGAGCGGATCCTTAATGTGTCTCTGTGTCAGGAGGACTGCCATAGCTGGCATAGCTGGCAGTACACACACACACACACACACACACAAGACACACACCAGGCAACAACACATTCGCCATGCTGGCCCTCAACACTGGGACCCGTCAAGTGTGCATGCGTAGTCCCTACCTGTACTCCCTGTTCACCCACGAGAACAACAAGACAGCCTATAGGAAGGAGGTCGGAGACCTGGCAGTGTTGTGCCGGGACAACAACATCTCCTTCAACGTCAGCGAAACAAAGGAGCTGATCGTGGACTACAGGAAATGGAGGGATGAGCACGCCCCAATTTACATCAACAGGCAGCGGTGGAAATAGTTTCCAATTGTCATACTTAAGTACAAGTAAAGATACCTTCATAGAAAATGACTCAAGTAAATGTGAAAGTCACCTAGTAAAATCAATACTTGAGAAACAGTCTAAAAGTATTTGGTTTCAAAATTCTTAAGTATCAAAAATAAATGTAATTGCTAAAATGTACTTAAGTATTAAAAGTAAAAGTAAAACTATAAATAATTTCTAATTGCTTATATTAAGCAAAGCAGAAGGTACGATTTTCTTGTTTTTTACATGTACTGATAACCAGGTGCATACTCGAACACTCAGGCATAATTTACAAGCATGTGGTCAGAGGTAGTAGGAATGACCAGGGATGTTCTCTTGATAAGTGTGCACATTAGACCATTCTCCTATCCTGCTAAACATTCTAAATATAACGAATATGTTTGGGTGTCAGGGACAATTGAAGGAGTAAAAAGTACAAGTAGTAGAAGTAAAAGTTGTCAAAAATATAAATAGTAAAGTAAAGTACAAATACCCCAAAACACGACTTAAGTAGTACTTTCAAGTATTTTTAAGTAGTACTTTCAAGTACTTTACACCACTGTCAACAGGGCTGGAGTGGGTCGAGAACGTCAAGTTCCTCAGTGTCCACATCATTAAGGATCTATCATGGTCCACACACACCAGCACAGTTGGAAAAGAGGGCACGACAACGCTTCTTCCCCCTCAGGAGGCCGTAAAGATTTGGCATGGGCCCTCAGATCCTCAAAAGGTTCTACAGCTGCACCACTGAGTGCTGACTGACTGCATCAACGCTTCTATACCAGGGACCTCAACCCGATAGAGATGGTTTGGGATGAGTTGGACCGCAGAGGAAAAGCATCCAACAAGTGCTCAGCATATGTGGGAACTCCTTCAAGACTGTTGGAAAAGCATTCCAGGTGAAGCTGTTTGAGAGAATGCCAATAGTGTGCAAAGCTGTCATCAAGGCAAAGGGTGGCTACTTTGAAGAATATCAAATATATTTTGATTTGTTTAATACTTTTTGGTTGCTACATGATTCTACAATGTAGAAAATAGTACAAATTATATTTTTTATGTTAATTTATTTAACCTTTATTTAAGTCAGTTAACAACAAATTCTTATTTACAATGACGGCCTACCAAATAAAGAAAAACCCTTGAATGAGTGGATGTCTCCAAACCTTTGACTGGTACCCCTGCACATCGACTCTGTACTGGTACCCCGTGTATATAGCCAAGTTATCATACTCATTGTGTATTTTATTATTACTTTTCTATTATTTCTCTTTTTTCTTTCTCTCTGCATGGTTGGGAACGGCCTGTAAGTAAGCATTTTGCTGTTAGTCTACACCTGTTGTTTACAAAGCATGTGATTAATAAAATGTGATTTGACACACACATACACGCACACACACAGGTATACACTCTTTCACAGACACACACAAACATTTAAATGCAAAATAAAACAATGTGATGAAACATTGTTTCTTTATCCTGTCCTCTCCACCCCTCTCTCCTCCCTTTCTTCTCTGCTGCCTGCAGCTGTGGTTCACCGGAAAGAACCCCAACAAGAAGGTGGCAGAATACTGCTTAAACCACACCACCCTGGCAACGTGCTGCCCCCGCAACACACTCCTCCTCCTGGCAACAATGTCATTAAGCATTGTCCTGCTTTGAATAAAACCACAGATGCTTATGTCATAGATGGCTTTATGTGGTGTCCTTGTATTCCTACACACTGTAACTGTGTTTCTGTGGCTATATGTCTCATATCAAATTACATCCTATTCCACACAGTTAAATAAAGGTTCAATAAAAAAAACGAAATATGCACTACTTTTGACCAGAGCCACAGGAAAATAATGACCTCTTTCCTCTTTCCTCAGTCCTCACCCTTACACCCTCTTCATGCTGTCCTCTTCTCCCTTCCCTCCTCTCTTTCCTCTCCCGTAGAAGGGTTCAGTGTTTAGTGTTTGGCACTCAGCCCGCCTTGGCACTGAGGCTGCCAACAGAACCTTACTCTCTGTCTAGGACGTTAGGATATTTCAGGGAACCAAAAACACATGACCAGTCTGAGAGGGAGGCCAATCTGCTTCAGTTCTCAGTAATTATGGGGTGTTCCATTCCCCTATGTGTGTGTGTGTGTGTGTGTGTGTGTGTGTGTGTGTGTGTGTGTGTGTGAGTACAGTCTGTTCTTGTCTTTTATGTTTTCATTTGTCACAGAGCGTATTATGGGTGTGGCTAGCCTCCTGTACCTGTGGTTACCATGCCATAGTCCTCACCCCTGCTGCCTGAGATGTGGCACATACTCTCTCACAGAAGCACATACACACACATGTACAGAGACTCACATTCATGTAGCCTCCACACACACTTACACACACCATGCTCTGTGTGATGACATAGCCAAGAATAGCAGAAAGATGGACGAGGTCCATAAAGCTATTAATACCTAGCCTCTCTCCAGGTCCCACTCACCTCACACTCTACAAATCAAATCAAATAGTATTGGTCACATACACATGGTTAGCAGATGTTAATGCGAGTGTAGAGCAATGCTTGTGCTTCTACTTCCGACAGTGCAGTAATATCTAACAAGTAATCTAACAATTCCCCAACAACTACCGAATACACACAAATCTAAAGGGATGGAATAAGAATATGTACATATAAATATATGGATGAGCGATGGTCGAGCGACATAGGCAAGATGCAGTAGATGGTATAAGGTATAGTATATTCATATGAGATGAGTAATGAAAGATATGTTAACATTATTGAAGTGGCATTGTTTAAAGTGACTAGTGATCCATTTATTAAAGTGGCCAGTGATATGAGTCTGTATGTAGGCAGCAGCCTTCTGAGTTAGTGATTGCTGTTTAGCAGTCTGATGGCCTTGAGATAGAAGCTGTTTTTCAGTCTCTTGGTCCCAGCTTTGATGCACCTGTACTGACCTCGCCTTCTGGATGATAGCGGGGTGAACAGGCAGTGCCTCAGGTGGTTGTTGTCCTTGGCCTTTGGCCTTTCTGTGACATCGGGTGCTGTAGGTGTCTTGACTGGCAGGTAGTTGACTATAGGGGTGGCAGGGTAGCCTAGTGGTTAGAGCTTTGGACTAGTAACAGGAAGGTTGCAAGTTCAAACCCCCGAGCTGACAAGGTACAAATCTGTCGTTCTGCCCCTGAACAGGCAGTTGACCCAGCTGTAATTGAAAATAAGAATTTGGCCTTAACTGACTTGCCTAGTTAAATAAAGGTAAAATAAATTGTGCAGACCACACCACCCTCTGGAGAGCCTTGTGGTTGAGGGAGGTACAGTTGCCGTACCAGGTGGGGATACAGACCAACAGGATGCTCTCGGTCGTGCTTTTGTCAAAGTGTGTCAAGCCACATTTCTTCAGCCTCCTGAGCCTTCTTCACCACACTGTCTGTGTGGATGGACCATTTCAGTTTGTGATGTGTACGATGGACCATTTCAGTTTGTGATGTGTACGCTGAGGAACTTAAAACTTTCCACCTTCTCCACTATTGTCCCTTCGATGTGGATAGGGGGGTGCTCCCTCTGCTCTTTCCTGAAGTCCACGATCATCTTCTTTGTTTTGTTGAGGTTGTATTCCTGACACCACAGTCCGAGTAGGGCCTCTGTAGGCTGTCTGGTTGTTGTTGGTAATCAAGCCTAATACTGTTGTGTCGTCTGCAAACTTGATGATTGAGTTGGAGGCCTGCATGGCCATGCAGGGAGTACATGAGGGGGCTGAGCAAGAGGGGGCTGAGAACGCACCCTTGTGGGGCCCCAGTGTTGAGGGTCAGTGAAGTGGAGATGTTGTTTCCTACCTTTACCACCTGGGGGCGGCCCGTCAGAAAGTCCAGGACCCAATTGCACAGGGCGGGGTTGAGACCCAGGGCCTCCAGCTTGATGATGAGCTTGGAGGGTACTATGGTGTTGAATGCTGCGCTATAGTCAATTAACAGCATTCTTACATACATTCTTACATATGTATTCCTCTTATCCAGATGGGATAGGGCAGTGTACAGTGTGATGGCGATTGCATTGTCTGTGGACCTGTTGGGGCGGTATGCAAACTGAAGTGGGTCTAGGGTGACAGGTAAGGTGGAGATGATATGATCATTGACTAGTCTCTCAAAGCACTTCATGATGACAGAAGTGAGCGCTACGGGGCGATAGTTATTTAGTTGTGTTACCTTTACCTTCTTGGGTACAGGAACAATGACGGCCATCTTGAAGCATGTGGGGACAGCAGACTGGGAAAGGGAGCGATTGAATATGCCCGTAAACACACCAGCCAGCTGGTCTGCGCATTCTCTGAGAACGCGGCAAGGGATGCCATCTTTGTGTGTGTGTGTGTACGTGTGCATGTGTTGATGCAGACAAAGCACTTCTTTTAAACATAAATTGGGCTGGGATGAAGCTTTAGGAATA
>NC_143048.1:37545000-37602500 GCF_057628025.1 Oncorhynchus mykiss
GTAACAGAATAAAAAAAATTATGAGGCTATATACAAGGATAACCAGTACTGAGTCAATGTTCAGGGGTACCAGGTAGTTGAGGTAATAACTAGACTATATGCAGGAAGTACCAGTACTGAGTCAATGTTCAGGGGTACCATGTAGTTGAGGTAATAACTAGACTATATCCAGGAAGTACCAGTACTGAGTCAATGTTCAGGGGTACCAGGTAGTTGAGGTAATAACTAGACTATATCCAGGAAGTACCAGTACTGAGTCAATGTTCAGGGGTACCAGGTAGTTGAGGTAATAACTAGACTATATACAAGGATAACCAGTACTGAGTCAATGTTCAGGGGTACCAGGTAGTTGAGGTAATAACTAGACTATATACAAGGATAACCAGTACTGAGTCAATGTTCAGGGGTACCAGGTAGTTGAGGTAATAACTAGACTATATGCAAGGATAACCAGTACTGAGTCAATGTTCAGGGGTACCAGGTAGTTGAGGTAATAACTAGACTATATGCAGGAAGTACCAGTACTGAGTCAATGTTCAGGGGTACCAGGTAGTTGAGGTAATAACTAGACTATATGCAGGAAGTACCAGTACTGAGTCAATGTTCAGCGGTACCAGGTAGTTGAGGTAATAACTAGACTATATACAAGGATAACCAGTACTGAGTCAATGTTCAGGGGTACCAGGTAGTTGAGGTAATAACTAGACTATATGCAGGAAGTACCAGTACTGAGTCAATGTTCAGGGGTACCAGGTAGTTGAGGTAATAACTAGACTATATACAAGGATAACCAGTACTGAGTCAATGTTCAGGGGTACCAGGTAGTTGAGGTAATAACTAGACTATATGCAGGAAGTACCAGTACTGAGTCAATGTTCAGGGGTACCAGGTAGTTGAGGTAATAACTAGACTATATACAAGGATAACCAGTACTGAGTCAATGTTCAGGGGTACCAGGTAGTTGAGGTAATAACTAGACTATATGCAGGAAGTACCAGTACTGAGTCAATGTTCAGGGGTACCAGGTAGTTGAGGTAATAACTAGACTATATACAAGGATAACCAGTACTGAGTCAATGTTCAGGGGTACCAGGTAGTTGAGGTAATAACTAGACTATATGCAGGAAGTACCACTACTGAGTCAATGTTCAGGGGTACCATGTAGTTGAGGTAATAACTAGACTATATCCAGGAAGTACCAGTACTGAGTCAATGTTCAGGGGTACCAGGTAGTTGAGGTAATAACTAGACTATATGCAGGAAGTACCAGTACTGAGTCAATGTTCAGGGGTACCAGGTAGTTGAGGTAATAACTAGACTATATACAAGGATAACCAGTACTGAGTCAATGTTCAGGGGTACCAGGTAGTTGAGGTAATAACTAGACTATATGCAGGAAGTACCAGTACTGAGTCAATGTTCAGGGGTACCAGGTAGTTGAGGTAATAACTAGACTATATACAAGGATAACCAGTACTGAGTCAATGTTCAGGGGTACCAGGTAGTTGAGGTAATAACTAGACTATATGCAGGAAGTACCAGTACTGAGTCAATGTTCAGGGGTACCAGGTAGTTGAGGTAATAACTAGACTATATACAAGGATAACCAGTACTGAGTCAATGTTCAGGGGTACCAGGTAGTTGAGGTAATAACTAGACTATATGCAGGAAGTACCACTACTGAGTCAATGTTCAGGGGTACCATGTAGTTGAGGTAATAACTAGACTATATCCAGGAAGTACCAGTACTGAGTCAATGTTCAGGGGTACCAGGTAGTTGAGGTAATAACTAGACTATATCCAGGAAGTACCAGTACTGAGTCAATGTTCAGGGGTACCAGGTAGTTGAGGTAATAACTAGACTATATACAAGGATAACCAGTACTGAGTCAATGTTCAGGGGTACCAGGTAGTTGAGGTAATAACTAGACTATATGCAAGGATAACCAGTACTGAGTCAATGTTCAGGGGTACCAGGTAGTTGAGGTAATAACTAGACTATATGCAGGAAGTACCAGTACTGAGTCAATGTTCAGGGGTACCAGGTAGTTGAGGTAATAACTAGACTATATGCAGGAAGTACCAGTACTGAGTCAATGTTCAGGGGTACCAGGTAGTTGAGGTAATAACTAGACTATATACAAGGATAACCAGTACTGAGTCAATGTTCAGGGGTACCAGGTAGTTGAGGTAATAACTAGACTATATGCAGGAAGTACCAGTACTGAGTCAATGTTCAGGGGTACCAGGTAGTTGAGGTAATAACTAGACTATATACAAGGATAACCAGTACTGAGTCAATGTTCAGGGGTACCAGGTAGTTGAGGTAATAACTAGACTATATGCAGGAAGTACCAGTACTGAGTCAATGTTCAGGGGTACCAGGTAGTTGAGGTAATAACTAGACTATATACAAGGATAACCAGTACTGAGTCAATGTTCAGGGGTACCAGGTAGTTGAGGTAATAACTAGACTATATGCAGGAAGTACCAGTACTGAGTCAATGTTCAGGGGTACCAGGTAGTTGAGGTAATAACTAGACTATATACAAGGATAACCAGTACTGAGTCAATGTTCAGGGGTACCAGGTAGTTAAGGTAATAACTAGACTATATGCAGGAAGTACCAGTACTGAGTCAATGTTCAGGGGTACCAGGTAGTTGAGGTAATAACTAGACTATATACAAGGATAACCAGTACTGAGTCAATGTTCAGGGGTACCAGGTAGTTGAGGTAATAACTAGACTATATGCAGGAAGTACCAGTACTGAGTCAATGTTCAGGGGTACCAGGTAGTTGAGGTAATAACTAGACTATATGCAAGGATAACCAGTACTGAGTCAATGTTCAGGGGTACCAGGTAGTTGAGGTAATAACTAGACTATATACAAGGATAACCAGTACTGAGTCAATGTTCAGGGGTACCAGGTAGTTGAGGTAATAACTAGACTATATGCAGGAAGTACCAGTACTGAGTCAATGTTCAGGGGTACCAGGTAGTTGAGGTAATAACGAGACTATATGCAGGAAGTTCCAGTACTGAGTCAATGTTCAGGGGTACCAGGTAGTTGAGGTAATAACTAGACTATATACAAGGATAACCAGTACTGAGTCAATGTTCAGGGGTACCAGGTAGTTGAGGTAATAACTAGACTATATACAAGGATAACCAGTACTGAGTCAATGTTCAGGGGTACCAGGTAGTTGAGGTAATAACTAGACTATATGCAGGAAGTACCACTACTGAGTCAATGTTCAGGGGTACCATGTAGTTGAGGTAATAACTAGACTATATCCAGGAAGTACCAGTACTGAGTCAATGTTCAGGGGTACCAGGTAGTTGAGGTAATAACTAGACTATATCCAGGAAGTACCAGTACTGAGTCAATGTTCAGGGGTACCAGGTAGTTGAGGTAATAACTATACTATATCCAGGAAGTACCAGTACTGAGTCAATGTTCAGGGGTACCAGGTAGTTGAGGTAATAACTAGACTATATCCAGGAAGTACCAGTACTGAGTCAATGTGCAGGGGTACCAGGTAGTTGAGGTAATAACTAGACTATATCCAGGAAGTACCAATACTGAGTCAATGTTCAGGGGTACCAGGTAGTTGAGGTAATAACTAGCCTATATCCAGGAAGTACCAATACTGAGTCAATGTTCAAGGGTACCAGGTAGTTGAGGTAATAACTAGACTATATCCAGGAAGTACCAGTACTGAGTCAATGTTCAGGGGTACCAGGTAGTTGAGGTAATAACTAGCCTATATCCAGGAAGTACCAATACTGAGTCAATGTTCAAGGGTACCAGGTAGTTGAGGTAATAACTAGACTATATGCAGGAAGTACCAGTACTGAGTCAATGTTCAGGGGTACCCGGTAGTTGAGGTAATAACTAGACTATATACAAGGATAACCAGTACTGAGTCAATGTTCAGGGGTACCAGGTAGTTGAGGTAATAACTAGACTATATGCAGGAAGTACCAGTACTGAGTCAATGTTCAGGGGTACCAGGTAGTTGAGGTAATAACTAGACTATATACAAGGATAACCAGTACTGAGTCAATGTTCAGGGGTACCAGGTAGTTGAGGTAATAACTAGACTATATGCAGGAAGTACCAGTACTGAGTCAATGTTCAGGGGTACCAGGTAGTTGAGGTAATAACTAGACTATATACAAGGATAACCAGTACTGAGTCAATGTTCAGGGGTACCAGGTAGTTGAGGTAATAACTAGACTATATGCAGGAAGTACCAGTACTGAGTCAATGTTCAGGGGTACCAGGTAGTTGAGGTAATAACTAGACTATATGCAGGAAGTACCAGTACTGAGTCAATGTTCAGGGGTACCAGGTAGTTGAGGTAATAACTAGACTATATACAAGGATAACCAGTACTGAGTCAATGTTCAGGGGTACCAGGTAGTTGAGGTAATAACTAGACTATATGCAGGAAGTACCAGTACTGAGTCAATGTTCAGGGGTACCAGGTAGTTGAGGTAATAACTAGACTATATGCAGGAAGTACCAGTACTGAGTCAATGTTCAGGGGTACCAGGTAGTTGAGGTAATAACTAGACTATATACAAGGATAACCAGTACTGAGTCAATGTTCAGGGGTACCAGGTAGTTGAGGTAATAACTAGACTATATGCAGGAAGTACCAGTACTGAGTCAATGTTCAGGGGTACCAGGTAGTTGAGGTAATAACTAGACTATATGCAAGGATAACCAGTACTGAGTCAATGTTCAGGGGTACCAGGTAGTTGAGGTAATAACTAGACTATATACAAGGATAACCAGTACTGAGTCAATGTTCAGGGGTACCAGGTAGTTGAGGTAATAACTAGACTATATGCAGGAAGTACCAGTACTGAGTCAATGTTCAGGGGTACCAGGTAGTTGAGGTAATAACTAGACTATATGCAGGAAGTACCAGTACTGAGTCAATGTTCAGGGGTACCAGGTAGTTGAGGTAATAACTAGACTATATACAAGGATAACCAGTACTGAGTCAATGTTCAGGGGTACCAGGTAGTTGAGGTAATAACTAGACTATATACAAGGATAACCAGTACTGAGTCAATGTTCAGGGGTACCAGGTAGTTGAGGTAATAACTAGACTATATGCAGGAAGTACCAGTACTGAGTCAATGTTCAGGGGTACCATGTAGTTGAGGTAATAACTAGACTATATCCAGGAAGTACCAGTACTGAGTCAATGTTCAGGGGTACCAGGTAGTTGAGGTAATAACTAGACTATATCCAGGAAGTACCAGTACTGAGTCAATGTTCAGGGGTACCAGGTAGTTGAGGTAATAACTAGACTATATCCAGGAAGTACCAGTACTGAGTCAATGTTCAGGGGTACCAGGTAGTTGAGGTAATAACTAGACTATATCCAGGAAGTACCAGTACTGAGTCAATGTGCAGGGGTACCAGGTAGTTGAGGTAATAACTAGACTATATCCAGGAAGTACCAATACTGAGTCAATGTTCAGGGGTACCAGGTAGTTGAGGTAATAACTAGCCTATATCCAGGAAGTACCAATACTGAGTCAATGTTCAAGGGTACCAGGTAGTTGAGGTAATAACTAGACTATATCCAGGAAGTACCAGTACTGAGTCAATGTGCAGGGGTACCAGGTAGTTGAGGTAATAACTAGACTATATCCAGGAAGTACCAGTACTGAGTCAATGTTCAGGGGTACCAGGTAGTTGAGGTAATAACTAGCCTATATCCAGGAAGTACCAATACTGAGTCAATGTTCAAGGGTACCAGGTAGTTGAGGTAATAACTAGACTATATGCAGGAAGTACCAGTACTGAGTCAATGTTCAGGGGTACCCGGTAGTTGAGGTAATAACTAGACTATATACAAGGATAACCAGTACTGAGTCAATGTTCAGGGGTACCAGGTAGTTGAGGTAATAACTAGACTATATGCAGGAAGTACCAGTACTGAGTCAATGTTCAGGGGTACCAGGTAGTTGAGGTAATAACTAGACTATATAGAAGGATAACCAGTACTGAGTCAATGTTCAGGGGTACCAGGTAGTTGAGGTAATAACTAGACTATATGCAGGAAGTACCAGTACTGAGTCAATGTTCAGGGGTACCAGGTAGTTGAGGTAATAACTAGACTATATACAAGGATAACCAGTACTGAGTCAATGTTCAGGGGTACCAGGTAGTTGAGGTAATAACTAGACTATATGCAGGAAGTACCAGTACTGAGTCAATGTTCAGGGGTACCAGGTAGTTGAGGTAATAACTAGACTATATGCAGGAAGTACCAGTACTGAGTCAATGTTCAGGGGTACCAGGTAGTTGAGGTAATAACTAGACTATATACAAGGATAACCAGTACTGAGTCAATGTTCAGGGGTACCAGGTAGTTGAGGTAATAACTAGACTATATGCAGGAAGTACCAGTACTGAGTCAATGTTCAGGGGTACCAGGTAGTTGAGGTAATAACTAGACTATATGCAGGAAGTACCAGTACTGAGTCAATGTTCAGGGGTACCAGGTAGTTGAGGTAATAACTAGACTATATACAAGGATAACCAGTACTGAGTCAATGTTCAGGGGTACCAGGTAGTTGAGGTAATAACTAGACTATATGCAGGAAGTACCAGTACTGAGTCAATGTTCAGGGGTACCAGGTAGTTGAGGTAATAACTAGACTATATGCAAGGATAACCAGTACTGAGTCAATGTTCAGGGGTACCAGGTAGTTGAGGTAATAACTAGACTATATACAAGGATAACCAGTACTGAGTCAATGTTCAGGGGTACCAGGTAGTTGAGGTAATAACTAGACTATATGCAGGAAGTACCAGTACTGAGTCAATGTTCAGGGGTACCAGGTAGTTGAGGTAATAACTAGACTATATGCAGGAAGTACCAGTACTGAGTCAATGTTCAGGGGTACCAGGTAGTTGAGGTAATAACTAGACTATATACAAGGATAACCAGTACTGAGTCAATGTTCAGGGGTACCAGGTAGTTGAGGTAATAACTAGACTATATACAAGGATAACCAGTACTGAGTCAATGTTCAGGGGTACCAGGTAGTTGAGGTAATAACTAGACTATATGCAGGAAGTACCACTACTGAGTCAATGTTCAGGGGTACCATGTAGTTGAGGTAATAACTAGACTATATCCAGGAAGTACCAGTACTGAGTCAATGTTCAGGGGTACCAGGTAGTTGAGGTAATAACTAGACTATATCCAGGAAGTACCAGTACTGAGTCAATGTTCAGGGGTACCAGGTAGTTGAGGTAATAACTAGACTATATCCAGGAAGTACCAGTACTGAGTCAATGTTCAGGGGTACCAGGTAGTTGAGGTAATAACTAGACTATATCCAGGAAGTACCAGTACTGAGTCAATGTGCAGGGGTACCAGGTAGTTGAGGTAATAACTAGACTATATCCAGGAAGTACCAATACTGAGTCAATGTTCAGGGGTACCAGGTAGTTGAGGTAATAACTAGCCTATATCCAGGAAGTACCAATACTGAGTCAATGTTCAAGGGTACCAGGTAGTTGAGGTAATAACTAGACTATATCCAGGAAGTACCAGTACTGAGTCAATGTGCAGGGGTACCAGGTAGTTGAGGTAATAACTAGACTATATCCAGGAAGTACCAGTACTGAGTCAATGTTCAGGGGTACCAGGTAGTTGAGGTAATAACTAGACTATATGCAGGAAGTACCAGTACTGAGTCAATGTTCAGGGGTACCAGGTAGTTGAGGTAATAACTAGACTATATGCAGGAAGTACCAGTACTGAGTCAATGTTCAGGGGTACCCGGTAGTTGAGGTAATAACTAGACTATATACAAGGATAACCAGTACTGAGTCAATGTTCAGGGGTACCAGGTAGTTGAGGTAATAACTAGACTATATGCAGGAAGTACCAGTACTGAGTCAATGTTCAGGGGTACCAGGTAGTTGAGGTAATAACTAGACTATATGCAGGAAGTACCAGTACTGAGTCAATGTTCAGGGGTACCCGGTAGTTGAGGTAATAACTAGACTATATACAAGGATAACCAGTACTGAGTCAATGTTCAGGGGTACCAGGTAGTTGAGGTAATAACTAGACTATATGCAGGAAGTACCAGTACTGAGTCAATGTTCAGGGGTACCAGGTAGTTGAGGTAATAACTAGACTATATACAAGGATAACCAGTACTGAGTCAATGTTCAGGGGTACCAGGTAGTTGAGGTAATAACTAGACTATATGCAGGAAGTACCAGTACTGAGTCAATGTTCAGGGGTACCAGGTAGTTGAGGTAATAACTAGACTATATACAAGGATAACCAGTACTGAGTCAATGTTCAGGGGTACCAGGTAGTTGAGGTAATAACTAGACTATATGCAGGAAGTACCAGTACTGAGTCAATGTTCAGGGGTACCAGGTAGTTGAGGTAATAACTAGACTATATGCAGGAAGTACCAGTACTGAGTCAATGTTCAGGGGTACCAGGTAGTTGAGGTAATAACTAGACTATATACAAGGATAACCAGTACTGAGTCAATGTTCAGGGGTACCAGGTAGTTGAGGTAATAACTAGACTATATGCAGGAAGTACCAGTACTGAGTCAATGTTCAGGGGTACCAGGTAGTTGAGGTAATAACTAGACTATATGCAGGAAGTACCAGTACTGAGTCAATGTTCAGGGGTACCAGGTAGTTGAGGTAATAACTAGACTATATACAAGGATAACCAGTACTGAGTCAATGTTCAGGGGTACCAGGTAGTTGAGGTAATAACTAGACTATATGCAGGAAGTACCAGTACTGAGTCAATGTTCAGGGGTACCAGGTAGTTGAGGTAATAACTAGACTATATGCAAGGATAACCAGTACTGAGTCAATGTTCAGGGGTACCAGGTAGTTGAGGTAATAACTAGACTATATACAAGGATAACCAGTACTGAGTCAATGTTCAGGGGTACCAGGTAGTTGAGGTAATAACTAGACTATATGCAGGAAGTACCAGTACTGAGTCAATGTTCAGGGGTACCAGGTAGTTGAGGTAATAACTAGACTATATGCAGGAAGTACCAGTACTGAGTCAATGTTCAGGGGTACCAGGTAGTTGAGGTAATAACTAGACTATATACAAGGATAACCAGTACTGAGTCAATGTTCAGGGGTACCAGGTAGTTGAGGTAATAACTAGACTATATACAAGGATAACCAGTACTGAGTCAATGTTCAGGGGTACCAGGTAGTTGAGGTAATAACTAGACTATATGCAGGAAGTACCAGTACTGAGTCAATGTTCAGGGGTACCAGGTAGTTGAGGTAATAACTAGACTATATACAAGGATAACCAGTACTGAGTCAATGTTCAGGGGTACCAGGTAGTTGAGGTAATAACTAGACTATATGCAGGAAGTACCAGTACTGAGTCAATGTTCAGGGGTACCAGGTAGTTGAGGTAATAACTAGACTATATACAAGGATAACCAGTACTGAGTCAATGTTCAGGGGTACCAGGTAGTTGAGGTAATAACTAGACTATATGCAGGAAGTACCAGTACTGAGTAAATGTTCAGGGGTACCAGGTAGTTGAGGTAATAACTAGACTATATGCAAGGATAACCAGTACTGAGTCAATGTTCAGGGGTACCAGGTAGTTGAGGTAATAACTAGACTATATGCAGGAAGTACCAGTACTGAGTCAATGTTCAGGGGTACCAGGTAGTTGAGGTAATAACTAGACTATATACAAGGATAACCATGACTGAGTCAATGTTCAGGGGTACCAGGTAGTTGAGGTAATAACTAGACTATATGCAGGAAGTACCAGTACTGAGTCAATGTTCAGGGGTACCAGGTAGTTGAGGTAATAACTAGACTATATGCAGGAAGTACCAGTACTGAGTCAATGTTCAGGGGTACCAGGTAGTTGAGGTAATAACTAGACTATATACAAGGATAACCAGTACTGAGTCAATGTTCAGGGGTACCAGGTAGTTGAGGTAATAACTAGACTATATACAAGGATAACCAGTACTGAGTCAATGTTCAGGGGTACCAGGTAGTTGAGGTAATAACTAGACTATATGCAGGAACTACCACTACTGAGTCAATGTTCAGGGGTACCATGTAGTTGAGGTAATAACTAGACTATATCCAGGAAGTACCAGTACTGAGTCAATGTTCAGGGGTACCAGGTAGTTGAGGTAATAACTAGACTATATCCAGGAAGTACCAGTACTGAGTCAATGTTCAGGGGTACCAGGTAGTTGAGGTAATAACTAGACTATATCCAGGAAGTACCAGTACTGAGTCAATGTTCAGGGGTACCAGGTAGTTGAGGTAATAACTAGACTATATCCAGGAAGTACCAGTACTGAGTCAATGTGCAGGGGTACCAGGTAGTTGAGGTAATAACTAGACTATATCCAGGAAGTACCAATACTGAGTCAATGTTCAGGGGTACCAGGTAGTTGAGGTAATAACTAGCCTATATCCAGGAAGTACCAATACTGAGTCAATGTTCAAGGGTACCAGGTAGTTGAGGTAATAACTAGACTATATCCAGGAAGTACCAGTACTGAGTCAATGTGCAGGGTTACCAGGTAGTTGAGGTAATAACTAGACTATATCCAGGAAGTACCAGTACTGAGTCAATGTTCAGGGGTACCAGGTAGTTGAGGTAATAACTAGACTATATGCAGGAAGTACCAGTACTGAGTCAATGTTCAGGGGTACCAGGTAGTTGAGGTAATAACTAGACTATATGCAGGAAGTACCAGTACTGAGTCAATGTTCAGGGGTACCAGGTAGTTGAGATAATAACTAGACTATATGCAGGAAGTACCAGTACTGAGTCAATGTTCAGGGGTACCCGGTAGTTGAGGTAATAACTAGACTATATACAAGGATAACCAGTACTGAGTCAATGTTCAGGGGTACCAGGTAGTTGAGGTAATAACTAGACTATATGCAGGAAGTACCAGTACTGAGTCAATGTTCAGGGGTACCAGGTAGTTGAGGTAATAACTAGACTATATGCAGGAAGTACCAGTACTGAGTCAATGTTCAGGGGTACCCGGTAGTTGAGGTAATAACTAGACTATATACAAGGATAACCAGTACTGAGTCAATGTTCAGGGGTACCAGGTAGTTGAGGTAATAACTAGACTATATGCAGGAAGTACCAGTACTGAGTCAATGTTCAGGGGTACCAGGTAGTTGAGGTAATAACTAGACTATATGCAGGAAGTACCAGTACTGAGTCAATGTTCAGGGGTACCAGGTAGTTGAGGTAATAACTAGACTATATGCAGGAAGTACCACTACTGAGTCAATGTTCAGGGGTACCATGTAGTTGAGGTAATAACTAGACTATATGCAGGAAGTACCAGTACTGAGTCAATGTGCAGGGGTACCAGGTAGTTGAGGTAATAACTAGACTATATCCAGGAAGTACCAATACTGAGTCAATGTGCAGGGGTACCAGGTAGTTGAGGTAATAACTAGACTATATCCAGGAAGTACCAGTACTGAGTCAATGTGCAGGGGTACCAGGTAGTTGAGGTAATAACTAGACTATATCCAGGAAGTACCAGTACTTAGTCAATGTTCACGGGTACCAGGTAGTTGAGGTAATAACTAGACTATATCCAGGAAGTACCAGTACTGAGTCAATGTGCAGGGGTACCATGTAGTTGAGGTAATAACTAGACTATATCCAGGAAGTACCAGTACTGAGTCAATGTGCAGGGGTACCAGGTAGTTGAGGTAATAACTAGACTATATCCAGGAAGTACCAGTACTGAGTCAATGTTCAGGGGTACCAGGTAGTTGAGGTAATAACTAGACTATATCCAGGAAGTACCAGTACTGAGTCAATGTGCAGGGGTACCATGTAGTTGAGGTAATAACTAGACTATATCCAGGAAGTACCAGTACTGAGTCAATGTGCAGGGGTACCAGGTAGTTGAGGTAATAACTAGACTATATCCAGGAAGTACCAGTACTGAGTCAATGTTCAGGGGTACCAGGTAGTTGAGGTAATAACTAGACTATATCCAGGAAGTACCAGTACTGAGTCAATGTGCAGGGGTACCAGGTAGTTGAGGTAATAACTAGACTATATCCAGGAAGTACCAGTACTTAGTCAATGTTCACGGGTACCAGGTAGTTGAGGTAATAACTAGACTATATCCAGGAAGTACCAGTACTGAGTCAATGTGCAGGGGTACCATGTAGTTGAGGTAATAACTAGACTATATCCAGGAAGTACCAGTACTGAGTCAATGTGCAGGGGTACCAGGTAGTTGAGGTAATAACTAGACTATATCCAGGAAGTACCAGTACTGAGTCAATGTTCAGGGGTACCAGGTAGTTGAGGTAATAACTAGACTATATGCAGGAAGTACCAGTACTGAGTCAATGTTCAGGGGTACCAGGTAGTTGAGGTAATAACTAGACTATATACAAGGATAACCAGTACTGAGTCAATGTTCAGGGGTACCAGGTAGTTGAGGTAATAACTAGACTATATGCAGGAAGTACCAGTACTGAGTCAATGTTCAGGGGTACCAGGTAGTTGAGGTAATAACTAGACTATATGCAGGAAGTACCAGTACTGAGTCAATGTTCAGGGGTACCAGGTAGTTGAGGTAATAACTAGACTATATGCAGGAAGTACCACTACTGAGTCAATGTTCAGGGGTACCATGTAGTTGAGGTAATAACTAGACTATATGCAGGAAGTACCAGTACTGAGTCAATGTGCAGGGGTACCAGGTAGTTGAGGTAATAACTAGACTATATCCAGGAAGTACCAATACTGAGTCAATGTGCAGGGGTACCAGGTAGTTGAGGTAATAACTAGACTATATCCAGGAAGTACCAGTACTGAGTCAATGTGCAGGGGTACCAGGTAGTTGAGGTAATAACTAGACTATATCCAGGAAGTACCAGTACTTAGTCAATGTTCACGGGTACCAGGTAGTTGAGGTAATAACTAGACTATATCCAGGAAGTACCAGTACTGAGTCAATGTGCAGGGGTACCATGTAGTTGAGGTAATAACTAGACTATATCCAGGAAGTACCAGTACTGAGTCAATGTGCAGGGGTACCAGGTAGTTGAGGTAATAACTAGACTATATCCAGGAAGTACCAGTACTGAGTCAATGTTCAGGGGTACCAGGTAGTTGAGGTAATAACTAGACTATATCCAGGAAGTACCAGTACTGAGTCAATGTGCAGGGGTACCATGTAGTTGAGGTAATAACTAGACTATATCCAGGAAGTACCAGTACTGAGTCAATGTGCAGGGGTACCAGGTAGTTGAGGTAGTAACTAGACTATATCCAGGAAGTACCAGTACTGAGTCAATGTTCAGGGGTACCAGGTAGTTGAGGTAATAACTAGACTATATCCAGGAAGTACCAGTACTGAGTCAATGTGCAGGGGTACCAGGTAGTTGAGGTAATAACTAGACTATATCCAGGAAGTACCAGTACTTAGTCAATGTTCACGGGTACCAGGTAGTTGAGGTAATAACTAGACTATATCCAGGAAGTACCAGTACTGAGTCAATGTGCAGGGGTACCATGTAGTTGAGGTAATAACTAGACTATATCCAGGAAGTACCAGTACTGAGTCAATGTGCAGGGGTACCAGGTAGTTGAGGTAATAACTAGACTATATCCAGGAAGTACCAGTACTGAGTCAATGTTCAGGGGTACCAGGTAGTTGAGGTAATAACTAGACTATATGCAGGAAGTACCAGTACTGAGTCAATGTTCAGGGGTACCAGGTAGTTGAGGTAATAACTAGACTATATACAAGGATAACCAGTACTGAGTCAATGTTCAGGGGTACCAGGTAGTTGAGGTAATAACTAGACTATATGCAGGAAGTACCAGTACTGAGTCAATGTTCAGGGGTACCAGGTAGTTGAGGTAATAACTAGACTATATACAAGGATAACCAGTACTGAGTCAATGTTCAGGGGTACCAGGTAGTTGAGGTAATAACTAGACTATATGCAGGAAGTACCAGTACTGAGTAAATGTTCAGGGGTACCAGGTAGTTGAGGTAATAACTAGACTATATGCAAGGATAACCAGTACTGAGTCAATGTTCAGGGGTACCAGGTAGTTGAGGTAATAACTAGACTATATGCAGGAAGTACCAGTACTGAGTCAATGTTCAGGAGTACCAGGTAGTTGAGGTAATAACTAGACTATATACAAGGATAACCATGACTGAGTCAATGTTCAGGGGTACCAGGTAGTTGAGGTAATAACTAGACTATATGCAGGAAGTACCAGTACTGAGTCAATGTTCAGGGGTACCAGGTAGTTGAGGTAATAACTAGACTATATGCAGGAAGTACCAGTACTGAGTCAATGTTCAGGGGTACCAGGTAGTTGAGGTAATAACTAGACTATATACAAGGATAACCAGTACTGAGTCAATGTTCAGGGGTACCAGGTAGTTGAGGTAATAACTAGACTATATACAAGGATAACCAGTACTGAGTCAATGTTCAGGGGTACCAGGTAGTTGAGGTAATAACTAGACTATATGCAGGAAGTACCACTACTGAGTCAATGTTCAGGGGTACCATGTAGTTGAGGTAATAACTAGACTATATCCAGGAAGTACCAGTACTGAGTCAATGTTCAGGGGTACCAGGTAGTTGAGGTAATAACTAGACTATATCCAGGAAGTACCAGTACTGAGTCAATGTTCAGGGGTACCAGGTAGTTGAGGTAATAACTAGACTATATCCAGGAAGTACCAGTACTGAGTCAATGTTCAGGGGTACCAGGTAGTTGAGGTAATAACTAGACTATATCCAGGAAGTACCAGTACTGAGTCAATGTGCAGGGGTACCAGGTAGTTGAGGTAATAACTAGACTATATCCAGGAAGTACCAATACTGAGTCAATGTTCAGGGGTACCAGGTAGTTGAGGTAATAACTAGCCTATATCCAGGAAGTACCAATACTGAGTCAATGTTCAAGGGTACCAGGTAGTTGAGGTAATAACTAGACTATATCCAGGAAGTACCAGTACTGAGTCAATGTGCAGGGTTACCAGGTAGTTGAGGTAATAACTAGACTATATCCAGGAAGTACCAGTACTGAGTCAATGTTCAGGGGTACCAGGTAGTTGAGGTAATAACTAGACTATATGCAGGAAGTACCAGTACTGAGTCAATGTTCAGGGGTACCAGGTAGTTGAGGTAATAACTAGACTATATGCAGGAAGTACCAGTACTGAGTCAATGTTCAGGGGTACCAGGTAGTTGAGATAATAACTAGACTATATGCAGGAAGTACCAGTACTGAGTCAATGTTCAGGGGTACCCGGTAGTTGAGGTAATAACTAGACTATATACAAGGATAACCAGTACTGAGTCAATGTTCAGGGGTACCAGGTAGTTGAGGTAATAACTAGACTATATGCAGGAAGTACCAGTACTGAGTCAATGTTCAGGGGTACCAGGTAGTTGAGGTAATAACCAGACTATATGCAGGAAGTACCAGTACTGAGTCAATGTTCAGGGGTACCCGGTAGTTGAGGTAATAACTAGACTATATACAAGGATAACCAGTACTGAGTCAATGTTCAGGGGTACCAGGTAGTTGAGGTAATAACTAGACTATATGCAGGAAGTACCAGTACTGAGTCAATGTTCAGGGGTACCAGGTAGTTGAGGTAATAACTAGACTATATGCAGGAAGTACCAGTACTGAGTCAATGTTCAGGGGTACCAGGTAGTTGAGGTAATAACTAGACTATATGCAGGAAGTACCACTACTGAGTCAATGTTCAGGGGTACCATGTAGTTGAGGTAATAACTAGACTATATGCAGGAAGTACCAGTACTGAGTCAATGTGCAGGGGTACCAGGTAGTTGAGGTAATAACTAGACTATATCCAGGAAGTACCAATACTGAGTCAATGTGCAGGGGTACCAGGTAGTTGAGGTAATAACTAGACTATATCCAGGAAGTACCAGTACTGAGTCAATGTGCAGGGGTACCAGGTAGTTGAGGTAATAACTAGACTATATCCAGGAAGTACCAGTACTTAGTCAATGTTCACGGGTACCAGGTAGTTGAGGTAATAACTAGACTATATCCAGGAAGTACCAGTACTGAGTCAATGTGCAGGGGTACCATGTAGTTGAGGTAATAACTAGACTATATCCAGGAAGTACCAGTACTGAGTCAATGTGCAGGGGTACCAGGTAGTTGAGGTAATAACTAGACTATATCCAGGAAGTACCAGTACTGAGTCAATGTTCAGGGGTACCAGGTAGTTGAGGTAATAACTAGACTATATCCAGGAAGTACCAGTACTGAGTCAATGTGCAGGGGTACCATGTAGTTGAGGTAATAACTAGACTATATCCAGGAAGTACCAGTACTGAGTCAATGTGCAGGGGTACCAGGTAGTTGAGGTAATAACTAGACTATATCCAGGAAGTACCAGTACTGAGTCAATGTTCAGGGGTACCAGGTAGTTGAGGTAATAACTAGACTATATCCAGGAAGTACCAGTACTGAGTCAATGTGCAGGGGTACCAGGTAGTTGAGGTAATAACTAGACTATATCCAGGAAGTACCAGTACTTAGTCAATGTTCACGGGTACCAGGTAGTTGAGGTAATAACTAGACTATATCCAGGAAGTACCAGTACTGAGTCAATGTGCAGGGGTACCATGTAGTTGAGGTAATAACTAGACTATATCCAGGAAGTACCAGTACTGAGTCAATGTGCAGGGGTACCAGGTAGTTGAGGTAATAACTAGACTATATCCAGGAAGTACCAGTACTGAGTCAATGTTCAGGGGTACCAGGTAGTTGAGGTAATAACTAGACTATATCCAGGAAGTACCAGTACTGAGTCAATGTGCAGGGGTACCATGTAGTTGAGGTAATAACTAGACTATATCCAGGAAGTACCAGTACTGAGTCAATGTGCAGGGGTACCAGGTAGTTGAGGTAATAACTAGACTATATCCAGGAAGTACCAGTACTGAGTCAATGTTCAGGGGTACCAGGTAGTTGAGGTAATAACTAGACTATATCCAGGAAGTACCAGTACTGAGTCAATGTGCAGGGGTACCAGGTAGTTGAGGTAATTGTGCTAATACAGTATGTACATGCAGGTAGGGGTAAAAGTGACTAGGCAAGCAGGAGAGATAATAAACAGAGTAGCAGCAGCAAATGTGAAGACGGTCTGTGTGTGTGTGTGTATGTGTGCGTGTATGGCATTAATATGCATGTGTGTGTGTTGGCGTGTAGTTTGTGTGAGTGTGTGGGTAGAGTCTAGTGAGTGTGTGGGTATAGTCTAGTGAGTGTGTGTGTGTGTGTGGCATTAATATGCATGTGTGTGTGTGTGTGTGTGTGTGTTGGAGTGTAGTTTGTGTGGGTAGAGTCTAGTGAGTGTGCATAGAGCAGGTGCAAGAGACTCAGTGCAAAACAATGAAGATAGATAAATAATACAGGGGGTAATGCTAATAGCCCGAGCAGCCATTTTGATTAGCTGTTCAGCAGTCTTATGGCTTAGGGGTAGAAGCTGTTCAGCAGTCTTATGGCTTAGGGGTAGAAGCTGTTCAGCAGTCTTATGGCTTAGGGGTAGAAGCTGTTCAGCAGTCTTATGGCTTAGGGGTAGAAGCTGTTCAGCAGTCTTATGGCTTGGGGGTAGAAGCTGTTCAGCAGTCTTGTGGCTTAGGGGTAGAAGCTGTTCAGCAGTCTTATGGCTTAGGGGTAGAAGCTGTTCAGCAGTCTTATGGCTTAGGGGTAGAAGCTGTTCAGCAGTCTTATGGCTTAGGGGTAGAAGCTGTTCAGCAGTCTTATGGCTTAGGGGTAGAAGCTGTTCAGCAGTCTTATGGCTTAGGGGTAGAAGCTGTTCAGCAGTCTTATGGCTTAGGGGTAGAAGCTGTTCAGCAGTCTTGTGGCTTAGGGGTAGAAGCTGTTCAGCAGTCTTATGGCTTAGGGGTAGAAGCTGTTCAGCAGTCTTATGGCTTAGGGGTAGAAGCTGTTCAGCAGTCTTATGGCTTAGGGGTAGAAGCTGTTCAGCAGTCTTATGGCTTAGGGGTAGAAGCTGTTCAGCAGTCTTATGGCTTAGGGGTAGAAGCTGTTCAGCAGTCTTGTGGCTTAGGGGTAGAAGCTGTTTAGCAGTCTGGCTTGGGGGTAGAAGCTGTTCAGCAGTCTGGCTTGGGGGTAGAAGCTGTTCAGCAGTCTTATGGCTTAGGGGTAGAAGCTGTTCAGCAGTCTTATGGCTTAGGGGTAGAAGCTGTTCAGCAGTCTTATGGCTTAGGGGTAGAAGCTGTTCAGCAGTCTGGCTTGGGGGTAGAAGCTGTTCAGCAGTCTTATGGCTTAGGGGTAGAAGCTGTTCAGCAGTCTTATGGCTTAGGGGTAGAAGCTGTTCAGCAGTCTTATGGCTTAGGGGTAGAAGCTGTTCAGCAGTCTTATGGCTTAGGGGTAGAAGCTGTTCAGCAGTCTTATGGCTTAGGGGTAGAAGCTGTTTAGCAGTCTTGTGGCTTAGGGGTAGAAGCTGTTCAGCAGTCTTATGGCTTAGGGGTAGAAACTGTTCAGCAGTCTTGTGGCTTAGGGGTAGAAGCTGTTCAGCAGTCTTATGGCTTAGGGGTAGAAGCTGTTCAGGAGTCTTATGGCTTGGGGGTAGAAGCTGTTCAGCAGTCTTGTGGCTTAGGGGTAGAAGCTGTTCAGCAGTCTTATGGCTTAGGGGTAGAAGCTGTTCAGGTGTCTTTTGGTCCCAGACTCTCCTGCTTTCCATGCGGTAGCAGAGAGAACAGTCTGACTTGGGTGGCTGGATTCTTTGACAATTGTTAGGGCCTTCCTCAGAGCACTAGGCCTACCTAACACGTTTAAACACGCATATAGGCCCACAAGGATTCATTGTTACGCACTGTTTGTGTATATGGAGCTAGGGTTTACTAGCAAACATTCCTCACTTAAAACACCTAGTGTGTGTGTGTGGGCGGGCGGGCTACTTTGGAGAGAAAAAAAGGGTACAAGCATAACAGAGAGAGAGAGGAGGGAAACAGAGTGAGGGCTGGAGGGAAACAGAGAGAGGGCTGGAGGGAAACAGAGAGAGAGAGGAGGGAAACAGAGAGAGGGCTGGAGGGAAACAGAAAGAGGGCTGGAGGGAAACAGAGGGAGGGCTGGAGGGAAACAGAGAGAGGCCTGGAGGGAAACAGAGAGAGGGCTGGAGGGGAACAGAGAGAGGGCTGGAGGAGAGAGGGCTAGAGGGCTGGAGGAGAGAGGGCTGGAGGGAAACAGAGAGAGGGCTGGAGGGAAACAGAGAGAGGGCTGGAGGGAAATGGAGAGAGGGCTGGAGGGAAACAGAGAGAGGGCTGGAGGGAAACAGAGAGAGGGCTGGAGGGAAACAGAGAGAGGGCTGGAGGGAAACAGAGAGAGGGCTGGAGGGAAACAGAGAGAGGGCTGGAGGGAAACAGAGGGCTGTTTACCTTAAGCACACAGGGAGTGAAGTCTACTGTTTACCTCTAAGCTCTCAGCCCACTAACTCCCACCATATCTCTCTCTCTCTCCATATCTCTCTCAATTCAATTCAAAGCTTTATTGGCATGGGGAACATGTGTTTACATTGCCAAAACAAGTGGAATAAACAAAATGAAAATGAACAATCTGAAACTAACAGTGAACATTACACTCACAAGTTTTGTATGTTATATCATTGGCTATGTAGAGTGTTTTAACAATGTGCAAATAGTTGAAGTATGAAAGGGAAAATATCTAAACAGATAAATATGGGTGTCAGAAGATGAGTGTAGCTGGTGCATGAAGTCAGGCGCAGGAGAGCAGAATGAGTGAGCAACGTACTTTACTCAACAAGGCACAAGGTAACAATTACACTTGACCAAAACAAGACGGTAAAGATATCGCACGGGTGAACACAGCACCCGTCAGAAAAACAGCCATCAAAATAAACCTAACTGAACATGTAATAATCCCGCACTACACCATGGGGGAAACGGAGGGTTTAAATACAGGAACAAATAATTGTGAAATGGAAAACAGGTGTGTGAAAACAAGACAAAACCAAAGGAAAAATAAAAGTGGACCGGCGATGGCTAGTAGACCGGCGATGGCTAGTAGACCGGCGATGGCTAGTAGACCGGCGATGGCTAGTAGACCGGCGATGGCTAGTAGACCGGCGATGGCTAGTAGACCGACGATGGCTAGTAGACCGGCGCTAGTAGACCGGCGATGGCTAGTAGACCGGCGATGGCTAGTAGACCGGCGATGGCTAGTAGACCGGCGATGGCTAGTAGACCGACGATGGCTAGTAGACCGGCGATGGCTAGTAGACCGGCGATGGCTAGTAGACCGGCGATGGCTAGTAGACCGGCGATGGCTAGTAGACCTGCGATGGCTAGTAGACCGACGATGGCTAGTAGACCGGCGACGACGAGCGCCGCCCGAACACGGAGAGGCACCGACTTCGGCGGAAGTCGTGACAATGGGTTGTATTTACAATGGTGTTTGTTCTCCACTGGTTGCCCTTTTCTCTTCTCTCACCTCTCGCCTCTCAATTCAAAGGGGCTTTATTTGCATGGGGAACATGTTTACAAAGCAGTTGAAATAAACAATAAACAAAACAACAACAAATCAACAAAGAAAATTAAACAAAACCAAGACAACAACAACCAGACATTAACAGTATAGTCCTAATTCGACTCTGCATGCATTGTTTGGGGTTTTGAGTTGTACACAAAGTATATTTTCAAGTTCCTTGGTGTCCACATCACCAATGAACTATCATGGTCCAAACACACCAAGACAGTCATGAAGAGGGTACAACACCCTTTCCCCTTCAGGAGTCCCCAGATCCTCAAAACGTTATACAGCTGCACCATCGAAAGCATCCTGACCGGTTGCATCGCCGCCTGGTATGGCAACTGCTCGGCATCTGACCGCAAGGCACTATAGAGGAAGATGCGTACGGCCCAGTACATCACTGGGGCGAAGCTTCCTGCCATCCAGGACCTATATACTAGGCGGTGTCAGAGGAAAGCTAAAAATAATTGTCAGAGACAATCACCCAAGTCATAGACTGTTCTCTCTGCTACCGCACGGCAAGCGGTACCGGAGCACCAAGTCTAGGACCAAAAGCCTCCTTCTACCACCAAGCCATACGACTCCTGAACAATTAATCAACTGGCCACCCAGACTATTTACACCCCATTTGTTTCTACACTGCTGCTACTTCCTGTTTATTATCTATGCATAGTCACTTTACCCCTACCTACTTGTACATATTACCTTGACTAACCTGTACCCCCGCACATCTCACATTTAGCTCGTCTGGTAGGCTCGTGTCTGTGCTTCCTTTTGTAGTCTGTAATAGTTTGCAAGCCCTGCCACATAAGACGAGCGTTGGAGCCGGTGTAGTATAATTCAATCTTACCCCTGTATTGACGCTTTGCCTCTTTGATGGTTCGTCACAGGGCATAGCAGGATTTCTTGTAAGCTTCCAGGTTAGAGTCCCGCACCTTGAAAGTGGCAGCTTTGCCCTTTAGCTCAGTGCGAATGTTGCCTGTAATCCATGGATTCTGGTTGGGGTATGTACATACAGTCACTGTGGGGACGACGTCCTCGATGCACTTATTGATAAAGCCAGTGACTGATGTGGTGTACCCCTCAATGCCATCGAAAGAATCCCGGAACATATTCCAGTCTGTGATAGCAGAACAGTCCTGTAGTTTAGCATCTGCTTCATCTGACCACTTTTTTATAGACAGAGTCACTGGTGCTTCCTGCTTTAATTTTTGCCTTTAAGCAGCAATCAGGAGGATAGAGTTCTGGTCGGATTTACCAAATAGAGGGCGAGAGAGAGCTTTTTACGTGTCTCTGTGTTTGGAGTACAGGTGATCTAGAATTTGTTCCCCTCTGGTTGCACATTTAACATGTTGATAAAAATTTGGTAGAGCTGATTTAAGTTTCCCTGCGTTAAAGTCTCCGGCCACTAGGAGCGCCGCCTCTGGGTGAGTGGTTTCCTGTTTGCCTATTTCCTTATACAGCTGACTGAGTGCGGTCTTAGTGCCAGCATCTGTCTGTGGTGGTAAATAAACAGCCACGAAAAGTATATCTGAAACTCTCTAGGCAAGTAGTGTGGTCTGCAATTTATCACAATATACTCTTCTTCAGGTGAGGAAAATCTAGAGACTTCCTTAGATTTCGTGCACCAGCTGTTGTTTACAAATATGCACAGACCGTCCCCCTCGTCTTACCGGAGTGTGCTGTTCTATCTTGCCGATGCAGCTTAAATCCCGCTAGCTGAATATCCAAGTCGTCATTCAGACACGGTTCCGTGAAACATAGGATATTACAGTTTTTAATGTCCTGTTGGTAGGATATTCGTCATCATACCTCGCCTAATTTATTGTCCAATGATTGCACGTTGGCGAGTAATATTGACGGAAATGGCAGCTTTCCCACTCGCCTTCTGCGGGTCCTCACGAGGCATCCCGCTTTGTGTCCCCTGTACCTGCGTTTCTTCCTCTTGGAAATAATGGGGATGTTGGCCCTGTCGAGTGTTTGGAGAATGTCCTGTGCGTCTTGCTTGTTGAAGAAAAAATCTTCATCTAATCTGAGTTGAGTGATCGCTGTCCTGATATCCAGAAGCTCTTTGTCTAATCCGAGGTGAGTGATCGCTGTCCTGATATCCAGAAGCTCTTTGTCTAATCTGAGGTGAGTGATCGCTGTCCTGATATCCAGAAGCTCTTAGTCTAATCTGAGGTGAGGGATCGCTGTCCTGATATCCAGAAGCTCTTAGTCTAATCTGAGGTGAGTGATCGCTGTCCTAATATCCAGAAGCTCTTTGTCTAATCTGAGGTGAGTGATCGCTGTCCTGATATCCAGAAGCTCTTTGTCTAATCTGAGGTGAGTGATTGCTGTCCTGATATCCAGAAGCTCTTTGTCTAATCTTGTCTAATCTGAGGTGAGTGATCGCTCTTTTTTTGCCATAAGATACGGTTGCAGAAACATTATTTACAAAATAAGTTACAAATAACGCAAAAAAAACCCATTTGGCCCTTAAAACTGCTGCCATTTCTTCCGGTGCCGTTTGCGACATTCAGTAATGAGAATGATGAGATAATAATAATACATTAATACAAGACTGTACTTGATAAGATATGAAAATATCTGAAGAGTTATATTCGGCATTTGAAAATCTATTAACAACATATTCCCGTGGTGCCCCGACTTCCAAGTTAATTAAAGTTACGTAATTAAATTTCACATGTAGATTTGATTTGATAAGGTACAGTCTTCACATTTAATGATAGTCAACGACACAGCAGGAGGGACGTTGAGGTGGACCCTCAGTCTGCTGCTCACTCCCTCCACTAAACTGACTTTCAGATGCAGGTCCCTATAGCCTACTTCAAATATCTGTAAAGAACAACAATGCAGAGCAACTCCACCAAAGCCAATATGCGGTGATAATGTTTTGGCCCTATAGCCTACTGCACAAACCTCATTACTACAGTAGTGTTTTTAATAGGTAATAGTTCATAGGCTTAAGTTTTGTAAAAAAAAACATTCGGCATACGTTTTGAATCAAAGTGATCCCTACTCAAAAAAGGTGGGTGACCACTGCCATTGAGTAAGAGGCGAAGCGAGAATCATCTCGCTACAATCTGTCCAAAATAAACCAAATGCATTTCTATGGGCTTATTTTGGACCTAAGCTTCCCGCCTTTGGGAGAACAACTCTCATTGTTAGGGCGGAGACATGAGCATCTCGTCATTATAAACAAATCAAATCAAATGTATGTATATAGCCCTTCGTACATCAGCTGATATGTCAAAGTGCTGTACAGAAACCCAGCCTAAAACCCCAAACAGCAAGCAATGCAGGTGTAGAAGCAAGGAAAAACTCTCTAGAAAGGCCAAAACCTAGGAAGAAACCTAGAGAGGAACCAGGCTATGAGGGGTGGCCAGTCCTCTTCTGGCTGTGCCGGGTGGAGATTATACAGAACATGGCCAAGATGTTCAAATGTTCATAAATGACCAGCATGGTTGTCACGTTCTGACCTTAGTTCTTTTGTTATGTCTTTGTTTAGTATGGTCAGGGCGTGAGTTGGGTGGGTTGTCTATGTTCGTTATTCTATGATTTGGTATTTCTGTGTTTGGCCTGGTATGGTTCTCAATCAGAGGCAGCTGTCAATCGTTGTCCCTGATTGAGAACCATACTTAGGTAGCCTGTTTTTCACCCTTGAGTTGTGGGTGATTGTTTTCTGTTTTGTGTCTACACTAACCAGGACTGTTTCGTTTCGTTCATTCTCCTTTGTTATTTTGTTTAGTGTTCTCGTGATAATAAATTATCAATATGGAAACTTACCACGCTGTGCATTGGTCCTACTCTTCTTTCACCAACAACGGCCATTACAATGGTCAAATAAAAATATCAGTAGTTGTCGAGGGTGCAGCAAGTCAGCACCTCAGGAGTAAATGTCAGTTGGCTTTTCATAGCCGATCATTAAGAGTATCTCTACCACTCCTGCTGTCTCTAGTGAGTTGAAAACAGCATGTCTGGGACAGGTAGCACGTCCGGTGAACAGGTCAGGTTTCCATGGCCGCAGGCAGAACAGTTGAAACTGGAGCAGCAGCATGGCCAGGTGGACTGGGGCCAGCAAGGAGTCATCATGCCAGGTAGTCCTGAGGCATGGTCCTAGGGCTCAGGTCCTCAGAGAGAAAGAGAGCATTAGAGAGAGCATACTTAAATTCACACAGGACACTGGTTAAGACAGGAGAAGTACTCCAGATATAACAAACTGACCCTAGCCCCCCGACACATAAACTACTGCAGCATAAATACTGAAGGCTGAGAAAGGAGGGGTCAGGAGACACTGTGGCCCCATCCGATGATACCCCCGGACAGGGCCAAACAGGAAGGATATAACCCCACCCACTTTGCCAAAGCACAGCCCCCACACCACTAGAGGGATATCTTCAACCACCAACTTACCATCCCGAGACAAGGCCGAGTATAGCCCATAACCCAAGGGGGGGTGCCAACCCAGACAGGAAGATCACATCAGTGACTCAACCCACTCAAGTGACGCACCCCTCCTAGGGACGGCATGAAAGAGCACTAGTAAGCCAGTGACTCAGCCCCTGTAATAGGGTTAGAGGCAGAGAATCCCAGTGGAGAGAGGGGAACCAGCCAGGCAGAGACAGCAAGGGCGGTTCGTTGCTCCAGAGCCTTTCCGTTCACCTTCACACTCCTGGGCCAGACTACACTCAATCATATATCCCACTGAAGAGATGAGTCTTCAGTAAAGACTTAAAGGTTGAGACCGAGTCTGCGTCTCTCACATGGGTAGGCAGACCATTCCATAAAAATGGAGCTCTATAGGAGAAAGCCCTGCCTCCAGCTGTTTGCTTAGAAATTCTAGGGATAATTAGGAGGCCTGCGTCTTGTGACCGTAACGGACGTGTAGGTATGTACGGCAGGACCAAATCAGAAAGATAGGTAGGAGCAAGCCCATGTAATGCTTTGTAGGTTAGCAGTAAAACCTTGAAATCAGCCCTTGCCTTAACAGGAAGCCAGTGTAGCGAGGCTAGCACTGGAGTAATATGATCAATGTTGTGGTTCTAGTCAGGATTCTAGCAGCCGTATTTAGCACTAACTGAAGTTTATTTAGTGCTTTATCCAGGTAGCCGGAAAGTAGAGCACTGGAGTAATATGATCACATTGTTTGGTTCTAGTCAGGATTCTAGCAGCCGTATTTAGCACTAACTGAAGTTTATTTAGTGCTTTATCCAGGTAGCCGGAAAGTAGAGCACTGGAGTAATATGATAAATGTTTTGGTTCTAGTCAGGATTCTAGCAGCCGTATTTAGCACTAACTGAAGTTTATTTAGTGCTTTATCCCGGGTAGCCGGAAAGTAGAGCATTGCAATATCTAACCTATAAGTAACAAAAGCATGGATACATTTTTCAGCATCATTTTTGGACTGATTTTTGCAATGTTACGTAGATGGAAAAAAGCTGTCCTTGAAACAGTCTTGATATGTTCGTCATAAGAGAGATCAGGGTCCAGAGTAACGCCGAGGTCCTTCACAGTTTTATTTGAGACGACTGTACAACCATCAAGATTAATTGTCAGATTCAACAGAAGATCTCTTTGTTTCTTGGGACCTAGAACAAGCATCTCTGTTTTGTCCGAGTTTAAAAGTAGAAAGTTTGCAGCCATCCACTTCCTTATGTCTGAAACACAGGCTTCTAGCGAGGGCAATTTTGGGGCTTCACCATGTTTCATTGAAATGAAAAGCTGTGTGTCATCTGCATAGCAGTGAAAGTTAACATTATGTTTTCGAATGACATCCCCAAGAGGTAAAATATATAGTGAAAACAATAGTGGTCCTAAAACGAAACTTTGAGGAACACCAACATTTACAGTTGATTTGTCAGAGGACAAACCATTCACAAACCATTCACAGAGACAAACTGATATCTTTCCGACAGATAAGATCTAAACCAGGCCAGAACTTGTCCGTGTAGACCAATTTGGGTTTCCAATCTCTGCAAAATAATGTGGTGATCGATGGTATCAAAAGCAGCACTAAGGTCTAGGAGCACGAGGACAGATGCAGAGCCTCGGTCTGATGCCATTAAAAGGTCATTTACCACCTTCACAAGTGCAGTCTCAGTGCTATGTTGGGGTCTAAAACCAGACTGAAGCATTTCGTATACATTGTTTGTCTTCAGGAAGGCAGTGAGTTGCTGCGCAACAGCTTTTTCAAAAAATGTTGCGAGGAATGGAAGATTCGATATAGGCCGATAGTTTTTTTATATTTTCTGGGTCAAGGTTTGGCTTTTTCAAGAGAGGCTTTATTACTGCCACTTTTAGTGAGTTTGGTACACATCCGGTGGATAGAGAGACGTTTATTATGTTCAACATAGGAGGGCCAAGCACAGGAAGCAGCTCTTTCAGTAGTTTAGTTGGAATAGGGTCCAGTATGCAGCTTGAAGGTTTAGAGGCCATGATTATTTTCATCATTGTGTCAAGAGATATAGTGCTAAAACACTTTTCCTCAAAGAAGTTCATGAATTTATTACTGCTGAAGTGAAAGCCATCCTCTCTTGGGGAATGCTGCTTTTTAGTTAGCTTTGCGACAGTATCAAAAAGACATTTCGGATTGTTCTTATTTTCCTCAATTAAGTTGGAAAAATAGGATGATCGAGCAGCAGTAAGGGCTCTTCGATACTGCACGGTACTGTCTTTCCAAGCTAATCGGAAGACTTCCAGTTTGGTGTGGTGCCATTTCTGTTCCAATTTTCTGGAAGCTTCCTTCAGAGCTCAGCTATTTTCTGTATACCAGGGAGCTAGTTTCTTATGACAATGTTTTTAGTTTTTATTGGTACAACTGCATCTAGGGTATTGCGCAAGATTAAATTGAGTTCCTCAGTTAGGTGGTTAACTGATTTTTGTCCTCCAATGTCCTTGGGTAGGTAGAGGGAGTCTGGAAGGGCATCAAGGAATCTTTGTGTTGTCTGGGAATTTATAGCACGACTTTTGATATTCCTTGGTTGGGGTCTGAGCAGATTATTTGTTGCAATTGCAAACGTAATAAAATGGTGGTCCGATAGTCCAGGATTATGAGGAAAAACATTAAGATCCACAACATTTATTCCATGGGACAAAACTAGGTCCAGAGAATGACTGTGACAGTGAGTAGGTCCAAAGACATGTTGGACAAAACCCAGTGAGTCGATGATGGCTCCGAAAGCCTTTTGGAGTAGGTCTGTGGACTTTTCCATGTGAATATTAATGTCACCAAAAATTAGAATATTATCTGCTATGACTGCAAGGTCCAATAGGAATTCAGGGAACTCAGTGAGGAACGCTGTATATGGCCCAGGAGTCCTGTAAACAGTAGCTATAAAAAGTGATTGAGTAGGCTGCATAGATTTCATGACTGGAAGCTCAAAAGACGAAAACGTCATTTTTATTTTTGTAAATTTAAATTTGCTATCGTAAATGTTAGCAACACCTCTGCCTTTGCGGGATGCACTGGGATATGGCCACTAGTGTAACCAGGAGGTGAGGCCTCATTTAACACAGTAAATTCATCAGGCATAAGCCATGTTTCAGTCAGGCCAATCACGTCAAGATTATGGTCAGTGATTAGTTCATTGACTATAACTGCCTTTGAAGTAAGGGATCTAACATTAAGTAGCCCTATTATGAGATGTGAGGTATCACCATCTCTTTCAATAATGGCAGGAATGGAGGAGGTCTTTATCCTAGTGAGATTGCTAAGGCGAACACCGTGATGTTTAGTTTTGCCCAACCTTGGTCGAGGCACAGACACGGTCTCAATGGGGATAGCTGAGCTGACTACACTGACTGTGCTAGTGGCAGACTCCACTAAGCTGGCAGGCAGGCTAACAGCCTGCTGCCTGGCCTGCACCCTATTTCATTGTGGAGCTAGAGGAGTTAGAACCCTGTCTATGTTGGTAGATAAGATGAGAGCACTCCTCCAGCTAGGATGGAGTCCGTCACTCCTCAGCAGGCCAGGCGTGGTCCTGTTTGTGGGTGAGTCCCAGAAAGAGGGCCAATTATCTACAAATTCTATCTTTTGGGAGGGGCAGGAAACAGTTTTCAACCAGCAATTGAGTTGTGAGACTCTGCTGTAGAGCTCATCACTCCCCCTAACTGGGAGGGGGCCAGAGACAATTACTCGATGCCGACACATCTTTCTAGCTGATTTACACGCTGAAGCTATGCTGCGCTTGGTGACCTCTGACTGTTTCATCCTAACATTGTTGGTGCCTACTTGGATAACAATATCTCTATACTCTCTACACTCGCCAGTTTTAGCCAGCACCATCTTCAGATTAACCTTTACGTCGGTAGCCCTGCCCCCTGGTAAACAGTATATGATCTCTGGATGATTCATTTTAAGTCTAAAACTGCGGGTAATGGAGTCGCCAATGACTAGGGTTTTCAATTTGTCAGAGCTAATGGTGGGAAGCTTCGGTGTCTCAGACCCCGTAACGAGAGGAGTAGAGACAAGAGAAGGCTCGGCCTCAGACTCCGACTCGCTGCTTAATGGGGAAAACCGGTTGAAAGTTTCTGTCGGCTGAATGAGCGACACCGGTTGAGAAAGTTGTCCGGCTGCGGGGACCGTGCGAGGGGATTTATACTATCTGTACTTACTGGTGGCACAGACGCTGTTTCATCCTTTCCTACACTGAAATTATCCTTGCCTAACGATTGCGTCTGAAGCTGGGCTTGCAGCACAGCTATCCTCGCCGTAAGGCGATCGTTCTCCTGTATATTATGAGTACAGCGACTGCATTTAGAAGGCATCACGTTAATGTTACTACTTAGCTTCGGCTGTTGGAGGTCCTGACGAATCACGTCCAGATAAAGCACCCGGAGTGAAAAAGTTGAATGAAAAAAAGGTTGAGTGAGGGAAAAACAAAAAATATAAACGGTAATTAAAAAGTAAAACATGTGAAGTTGTCAGGTAGCAAAGTAAGATTGGCAACAAAACGCACAGCAACACGTAAACAAGTCTGCAAGTTGTGACCGTAAATGTAACCCCTGGTGTAAATGGGAAGGTGCACGTTGGTGGCAGAACAACAAGGGGTTGTTAAAGAACGGCAGCAACAAAAGCCTCTATTTACATGTTGCTTTTGAGTGCATTTCTCACTACTTTTGGATTATAATTGGATTTTAAGGCTCGTATGAATGTCCTGCTTAATATAATGTTTGTGTCATCATCGCAAATCAACTGCATTATACTTAAAAAACAACTTCAACCAGTAATATTGCTCTTTGGCTAGCTTTCATACAGCCTATATCAATGAACGTTAGCATTCTAGCTAACAACCGCTGTATCCAAAATAGTTATTTTGAAAAGATCACAACCAAATATAATCTTAGCGACTGTTCAAGCAAGAATCAAAACATAATTGTAAGTGTACGAAAACCCAATAAAGTTATTTTGTTTTGAAGTAATAAAAACATAAATCTAGGCTATGTTGAATATCTTTCTTACTGCCGTCAAGAGTCACGCGCATCTGTGCATGATGTCAGTGTGTCGTGTACTGGAAAGGGGTCTATAGTTCTGAGCAGAGCATCTAATACATGCCTTTTAGGTCGCAGGAGGGGGCTTGGGTGTGTGTAGGAGTGGGGGTTGTGCCTGTTGCTCTGCTCAGGGCCTGGGTGTATGTGTGTGATTGTCATGTTGAGGTCCTCGTCGTGGGGGTTGTGCCTGTTGCTCTGCTCAGGGCCTGGGTGTATGTGTGTGATTGTCATGTTGAGGTCCTCGTTGTGGGGGTTGGGGGCATGGAAGGGGCAGGAGGGGTGCAGGCCTGACTTGGTGGAACCTACAGTATATGGTTTGTGTCCACGGTTGGTTTGGGAGGGTTGTGCTGTTCTCACGGAGAGAGATCTTCTCCTGCTGTGCTCTCTCTTTAATTCTGTAAAAGGCCTTTTGGAAGTTTTGGAAGTTTCCAAATCACCACTGTTCCAACCTTGTACAAATTGACAGAGGCTGTCTGAGTCTCAGGGTTCTTGTTTTACTCTGGTTGTCTCCACCAATAGGTTGGATGGTATTTTCAGGTTTCGTGAGCTGTGCATCGGCTGGTTATTGGTTTGCTATTAAGTTTGCTTAACAGTGGGTTAACTGCCTTGTTCAGGGGAACAGTGGTTAACTGTCTTGCTCAGGGGAACAGTGGGTTAACTGCCTTGTTCAGGGGAACAGTGGGTTAACTGCCTTGTTCAGGGGAACAGTGGGTTAACGGCCTTGTTCAGGGGAACAGTGGGTTAACTGCCTTGTTCAGGGGAACAGTGGGTTAACTGCCTTGTTCAGGGGAACAGTGGGTTAACTGCCTTGTTCAGGGGAACAGTGGGTTAACTGCTTTGTTCAGGGGAACAGTGGGTTAACTGCCTTGTTCAGGGGAACAGTGGGTTAACTGTCTTGTTCAGGGGAACAGTGGGTTAACTGTCTTGCTCAGGGGAACAGTGGGTTAACTGTCTTGTTCAGGGGAACAGTGGGTTAACTGCCTTGTTCAGGGGAACAGTGGGTTAACTGTCTTGTTCAGGGGAACAGTGGGTTAACTGCCTTGTTCAGGGGAACAGTGGGTTAACTGTCTTGTTCAGGGGAACAGTGGGTTAACTGCCTTGTTCAGGGGAACAGTGGGTTAACTGCCTTGTTCAGGGGAACAGTGGGTTAACTGCCTTGTTCAGGGGAACAGTGGGTTAACTGCCTTGTTCAGGGGAACAGTGGGTTAACTGCCTTGTTCAGGGGAACAGTGGGTTAACTGCTTTGTTCAGGGGAACAGTGGGTTAACTGCCTTGTTCAGGGGAACAGTGGGTTAACTGTCTTGCTCAGGGGAACAGTGGGTTAACTGCCTTGCTCAGGGGAACGGTGGGTTAACGGTCTTGCTCAGGGGAACAGTGGGTTAACTGTCTTGCTCAGGGGAACAGTGGGTTAACTGTCTTGCTCAGGGGAACAGTGGGTTAACTGTCTTGCTCAGGGGAACAGTGGGTTAACTGTCTTGTTCAGGGGAACAGTGGGTTAACGGTCTTGTTCAGGGGAACAGTGGGTTAACTGTCTTGCTCAGGGGAACAGTGGGTTAACTGCCTTGCTCAGGGGAACAGTGGGTTAACGGTCTTGCTCAGGGGAACAGTGGGTTAACTGCCTTGTTCAGGGGAACAGTGGGTTAACTGTCTTGCTCAGGGGAACAGTGGGTTAACTGTCTTGCTCAGGGAAACAGTGGGTTAACTGTCTTGCTCAGGGGAACAGTGGGTTAACTGTCTTGTTCAGGGGAACAGTGGGTTAACTGTCTTGCTCAGGGGAACAGTGGGTTAACTGTCTTGCTCAGGTGAACAGTGGGTTAACTGTCTTGTTCAGGGGAACAGTGGGTTAACTGCCTTGTTCAGGGGAACAGTGGGTTAACTGCCTTGTTAAGGGGAACAGTGGGTTAACTGTCTTGTTCAGGGGAACAGTGGGTTAACTGCCTTGTTCAGGGGAACAGTGGGTTAACTGCCTTGTTCAGGGGAACAGTGGGTTAACTGTCTTGCTCAGGGGAACAGTGGGTTAACTGCCTTGTTCAGGAGAACAGTGGGTTAACTGTCTTGCTCAGGGGAACAGTGGGTTAACTGTCTTGCTCAGGGGAACAGTGGGTTAACGGTCTTGTTCAGGGGAACAGTGGGTTAACTGTCTTGTTCAGGGGAACAGTGGGTTAACTGTCTTGCTCAGGGGAACAGTGGGTTAACTGTCTTGCTCAGGGGAACAGTGGGTTAACTGCCTTGTTCAGGGGAACAGTGGGTTAACTGTCTTGTTCAGGGGAAGAGTGGGTTAACTGCCTTGTTCAGGGGAACAGTGGGTTAACTGCCTTGTTCAGGGGAACAGTGGGTTAACTGCCTTGTTCAGGGGAACAGTGGGTTAACTGCCTTGTTCAGGGAAACAGTGGGTTAACTGTCTTGTTCAGGGGAACAGTGGGTTAACTGTCTTGCTCAGGGGAACAGTGGGTTAACTGTCTTGCTCAGGGGAACAGTGGGTTAACTGTCTTGCTCAGGGGAACAGTGGGTTAACTGTCTTGCTCAGGGGAACAGTGGGTTAACTGTCTTGCTCAGGGGAACAGTGGGTTAACTGTCTTGCTCAGGGGAACAGTGGGTTAACTGTCTTGTTCAGGGGAACAGTGGGTTAACGGTCTTGTTCAGGGGAACAGTGGGTTAACTGTCTTGCTCAGGGGAACAGTGGGTTAACTGCCTTGCTCAGGGGAACAGTGGGTTAACGGTCTTGCTCAGGGGAACAGTGGGTTAACTGCCTTGTTCAGGGGAACAGTGGGTTAACTGTCTTGCTCAGGGGAACAGTGGGTTAACTGTCTTGCTCAGGGAAACAGTGGGTTAACTGTCTTGCTCAGGGGAACAGTGGGTTAACTGTCTTGTTCAGGGGAACAGTGGGTTAACTGTCTTGCTCAGGGGAACAGTGGGTTAACTGTCTTGCTCAGGTGAACAGTGGGTTAACTGTCTTGCTCAGGGGAACAGTGGGTTAACTGCCTTGTTCAGGGGAACAGTGGGTTAACTGTCTTGCTCAGGGGAACAGTGGGTTAACTGTCTTGCTCAGGGGAACAGTGGGTTAACTGCCTTGCTCAGGGGAACAGTGGGCTAACTGCCTTGTTCAGGGGAACAGTGGGTTAACTGTCTTGCTCAGGTGAACAGTGGGTTAACTGTCTTGTTCAGGGGAACAGTGGGTTAACTGTCTTGTTCAGGGGAACAGTGGGTTAACTGTCTTGTTCAGGGGAACAGTGGGTTAACTGCCTTGTTCAGGGGAACAGTGGGTTAACTGTCTTGTTCAGGGGAAGAGTGGGTTAACTGCCTTGTTCAGGGGAACAGTGGGTTAACTGCCTTGTTCAGGGGAACAGTGGGTTAACTGCCTTGTTCAGGGGAACAGTGGGTTAACTGCCTTGTTCAGGGAAACAGTGGGTTAACTGTCTTGCTCAGGTGAACAGTGGGTTAACTGTCTTGTTCAGGGGAACAGTGGGTTAACTGTCTTGTTCAGGGGAACAGTGGGTTAACGGTCTTGCTCAGGGGAACAGTGGGTTAACTGCCTTGTTCAGGGGAACAGTGGGTTAACTGTCTTGCTCAGGGGAACAGTGGGTTAACTGTCTTGCTCAGGGAAACAGTGGGTTAACTGTCTTGCTCAGGGGAACAGTGGGTTAACTGTCTTGTTCAGGGGAACAGTGGGTTAACTGTCTTGCTCAGGGGAACAGTGGGTTAACTGTCTTGCTCAGGTGAACAGTGGGTTAACTGTCTTGCTCAGGGGAACAGTGGGTTAACTGCCTTGTTCAGGGGAACAGTGGGTTAACTGTCTTGCTCAGGGGAACAGTGGGTTAACTGTCTTGCTCAGGGGAACAGTGGGTTAACTGTCTTGCTCAGGGGAACAGTGGGTTAACTGCCTTGCTCAGGGGAACAGTGGGCTAACTGCCTTGTTCAGGGGAACAGTGGGTTAACTGTCTTGCTCAGGTGAACAGTGGGTTAACTGTCTTGTTCAGGGGAACAGTGGGTTAACTGTCTTGTTCATGGGAACAGTGGGTTAACTGTCTTGTTCAGGGGAACAGTGGGTTAACTGCCTTGTTCAGGGGAACAGTGGGTTAACTGTCTTGTTCAGGGGAAGAGTGGGTTAACTGCCTTGTTCAGGGGAACAGTGGGTTAACTGCCTTGTTCAGGGGAACAGTGGGTTAACTGCCTTGTTCAGGGAAACAGTGGGTTAACTGTCTTGTTCAGGGGAACAGTGGGTTAACTGTCTTGCTCAGGGGAACAGTGGGTTAACTGTCTTGCTCAGGGGAACAGTGGGTTAACTGTCTTGCTCAGGGGAACAGTGGGTTAACTGTCTTGCTCAGGGGAACAGTGGGTTAACTGTCTTGCTCAGGGGAACAGTGGGTTAACTGTCTTGCTCAGGGGAACAGTGGGTTAACTGTCTTGCTCAGGGGAACAGTGGGTTAACTGTCTTGCTCAGGGGAACAGTGGGTTAACTGTCTTGCTCAGGGGAACAGTGGGTTAACTGTCTTGTTCAGGGGAACAGTGGGTTAACGGTCTTGTTCAGGGGAACAGTGGGTTAACTGTCTTGCTCAGGGGAACAGTGGGTTAACTGCCTTGCTCAGGGGAACAGTGGGTTAACGGTCTTGCTCAGGGGAACAGTGGGTTAACTGCCTTGTTCAGGGGAACAGTGGGTTAACTGTCTTGCTCAGGGGAACAGTGGGTTAACTGTCTTGCTCAGGGAAACAGTGGGTTAACTGTCTTGCTCAGGGGAACAGTGGGTTAACTGTCTTGTTCAGGGGAACAGTGGGTTAACTGTCTTGCTCAGGGGAACAGTGGGTTAACTGTCTTGCTCAGGTGAACAGTGGGTTAACTGTCTTGTTCAGGGGAACAGTGGGTTAACTGCCTTGTTCAGGGGAACAGTGGGTTAACTGCCTTGTTAAGGGGAACAGTGGGTTAACTGTCTTGTTCAGGGGAACAGTGGGTTAACTGCCTTGTTCAGGGGAACAGTGGGTTAACTGCCTTGTTCAGGGGAACAGTGGGTTAACTGTCTTGCTCAGGGGAACAGTTGGTTAACTGCCTTGTTCAGGAGAACAGTGGGTTAACTGTCTTGCTCAGGGGAACAGTGGGTTAACTGTCTTGCTCAGGGGAACAGTGGGTTAACGGTCTTGTTCAGGGGAACAGTGGGTTAACTGTCTTGTTCAGGGGAACAGTGGGTTAACTGTCTTGCTCAGGGGAACAGTGGGTTAACTGTCTTGCTCAGGGGAACAGTGGGTTAACGGTCTTGCTCAGGGGAACAGTGGGTTAACTGCCTTGTTCAGGGGAACAGTGGGTTAACTGTCTTGCTCAGGGGAACAGTGGGTTAACTGTCTTGCTCAGGGGAACAGTGGGTTAACTGTCTTGCTCAGCGGAACAGTGGGTTAACTGCCTTGCTCAGGGGAACAGTGGGCTAACTGCCTTGTTCAGGGGAACAGTGGGTTAACTGTCTTGCTCAGGTGAACAGTGGGTTAACTGTCTTGTTCAGGGGAACAGTGGGTTAACTGTCTTGTTCAGGGGAACAGTGGGTTAACTGTCTTGTTCATGGGAACAGTGGGTTAACTGTCTTGTTCAGGGGAACAGTGGGTTAACTGCCTTGTTCAGGGGAACAGTGGGTTAACTGTCTTGTTCAGGGGAAGAGTGGGTTAACTGCCTTGTTCAGGGGAACAGTGGGTTAACTGCCTTGTTCAGGGGAACAGTGGGTTAACTGCCTTGTTCAGGGAAACAGTGGGTTAACTGTCTTGTTCAGGGGAACAGTGGGTTAACTGTCTTGCTCAGGGGAACAGTGGGTTAACTGTCTTGCTCAGGGGAACAGTGGGTTAACTGTCTTGCTCAGGGGAACAGTGGGTTAACTGTCTTGCTCAGGGGAACAGTGGGTTAACTGTCTTGTTCAGGGGAACAGTGGGTTAACGGTCTTGTTCAGGGGAACAGTGGGTTAACTGTCTTGCTCAGGGGAACAGTGGGTTAACTGCCTTGCTCAGGGGAACAGTGGGTTAACGGTCTTGCTCAGGGGAACAGTGGGTTAACTGCCTTGTTCAGGGGAACAGTGGGTTAACTGTCTTGCTCAGGGGAACAGTGGGTTAACTGTCTTGCTCAGGGAAACAGTGGGTTAACTGTCTTGCTCAGGGGAACAGTGGGTTAACTGTCTTGTTCAGGGGAACAGTGGGTTAACTGTCTTGCTCAGGGGAACAGTGGGTTAACTGTCTTGCTCAGGTGAACAGTGGGTTAACTGTCTTGTTCAGGGGAACAGTGGGTTAACTGCCTTGTTCAGGGGAACAGTGGGTTAACTGCCTTGTTAAGGGGAACAGTGGGTTAACTGTCTTGTTCAGGGGAACAGTGGGTTAACTGCCTTGTTCAGGGGAACAGTGGGTTAACTGCCTTGTTCAGGGAAACAGTGGGTTAACTGTCTTGTTCAGGGGAACAGTGGGTTAACTGTCTTGCTCAGGGGAACAGTGGGTTAACGGTCTTGTTCAGGGGAACAGTGGGTTAACTGTCTTGTTCAGGGGAACAGTGGGTTAACTGTCTTGCTCAGGGGAACAGTGGGTTAACTGTCTTGCTCAGGGGAACAGTGGGTTAACTGTCTTGCTCAGGGGAACAGTGGGTTAACTGTCTTGCTCAGGGGAACAGTGGGTTAACGGTCTTGTTCAGGGGAACAGTGGGTTAACTGTCTTGTTCAGGGGAACAGTGGGTTAACTGTCTTGCTCAGGGGAACAGTGGGTTAACTGTCTTGCTCAGGGGAACAGTGGGTTAACTGCCTTGTTCAGGGGAACAGTGGGTTAACTGTCTTGTTCAGGGGAAGAGTGGGTTAACTGCCTTGTTCAGGGGAACAGTGGGTTAACTGCCTTGTTCAGGGGAACAGTGGGTTAACTGCCTTGTTCAGGGGAACAGTGGGTTAACTGCCTTGTTCAGGGAAACAGTGGGTTAACTGTCTTGTTCAGGGGAACAGTGGGTTAACTGTCTTGCTCAGGGGAACAGTGGGTTAACTGTCTTGCTCAGGGGAACAGTGGGTTAACTGTCTTGCTCAGGGGAACAGTGGGTTAACTGTCTTGCTCAGGGGAACAGTGGGTTAACTGTCTTGCTCAGGGGAACAGTGGGTTAACTGTCTTGCTCAGGGGAACAGTGGGTTAACTGTCTTGCTCAGGGGAACAGTGGGTTAACTGTCTTGTTCAGGGGAACAGTGGGTTAACGGTCTTGTTCAGGGGAACAGTGGGTTAACTGTCTTGCTCAGGGGAACAGTGGGTTAACTGCCTTGCTCAGGGGAACAGTGGGTTAACGGTCTTGCTCAGGGGAACAGTGGGTTAACTGCCTTGTTCAGGGGAACAGTGGGTTAACTGTCTTGCTCAGGGGAACAGTGGGTTAACTGTCTTGCTCAGGGAAACAGTGGGTTAACTGTCTTGCTCAGGGGAACAGTGGGTTAACTGTCTTGTTCAGGGGAACAGTGGGTTAACTGTCTTGCTCAGGGGAACAGTGGGTTAACTGTCTTGCTCAGGTGAACAGTGGGTTAACTGTCTTGCTCAGGGGAACAGTGGGTTAACTGCCTTGTTCAGGGGAACAGTGGGTTAACTGTCTTGCTCAGGGGAACAGTGGGTTAACTGTCTTGCTCAGGGGAACAGTGGGTTAACTGTCTTGCTCAGGGGAACAGTGGGTTAACTGCCTTGCTCAGGGGAACAGTGGGCTAACTGCCTTGTTCAGGGGAACAGTGGGTTAACTGTCTTGTTCAGGGGAACAGTGGGTTAACTGTCTTGCTCAGGGGAACAGTGGGTTAACTGCCTTGCTCAGGGGAACAGTGGGCTAACTGCCTTGTTCAGGGGAACAGTGGGTTAACTGTCTTGTTCAGGGGAACAGTGGGTTAACTGTCTTGCTCAGGGGAACAGTGGGTTAACTGTCTTGCTCAGGGGAACAGTGGGTTAACTGTCTTGCTCAGGGGAACAGTGGGTTAACTGTCTTGTTCAGGGGAACAGTGGGTTAACTGTCTTGTTCAGGGGAACAGTGGGTTAACTGTCTTGCTCAGGGGAACAGTGGGTTAACTGCCTTGTTCAGGGGAACAGTGGGTTAACTGCCTTGTTCAGGGAAACAGTGGGTTAACTGTCTTGTTCAGGGGAACAGTGGGTTAACTGTCTTGCTCAGGGGAACAGTGGGTTAACGGTCTTGTTCAGGGGAACAGTGGGTTAACTGTCTTGTTCAGGGGAACAGTGGGTTAACTGTCTTGCTCAGGGGAACAGTGGGTTAACTGTCTTGCTCAGGGGAACAGTGGGTTAACTGTCTTGTTCAGGGAAACAGTGGGTTAACTGTCTTGTTCAGGGGAACAGTGGGTTAACTGTCTTGCTCAGGGGAACAGTGGGTTAACTGTCTTGCTCAGGGGAACAGTGGGTTAACTGTCTTGCTCAGGGGAACAGTGGGTTAACTGTCTTGCTCAGGGGAACAGTGGGTTAACTGTCTTGCTCAGGGGAACAGTGGGTTAACTGTCTTGCTCAGGGGAACAGTGGGTTAACTGTCTTGTTCAGGGGAACAGTGGGTTAACGGTCTTGTTCAGGGGAACAGTGGGTTAACTGTCTTGCTCAGGGGAACAGTGGGTTAACTGCCTTGCTCAGGGGAACAGTGGGTTAACTGTCTTGCTCAGGGAAACAGTGGGTTAACTGTCTTGCTCAGGGGAACAGTGGGTTAACTGTCTTGTTCAGGGGAACAGTGGGTTAACTGTCTTGCTCAGGGGAACAGTGGGTTAACTGTCTTGCTCAGGTGAACAGTGGGTTAACTGTCTTGCTCAGGGGAACAGTGGGTTAACTGCCTTGTTCAGGGGAACAGTGGGTTAACTGTCTTGCTCAGGGGAACAGTGGGTTAACTGTCTTGCTCAGGGGAACAGTGGGTTAACTGTCTTGCTCAGGGGAACAGTGGGTTAACTGCCTTGCTCAGGGGAACAGTGGGCTAACTGCCTTGTTCAGGGGAACAGTGGGTTAACTGTCTTGTTCAGGGGAACAGTGGGTTAACTGTCTTGCTCTGGGGAACAGTGGGTTAACTGCCTTGCTCAGGGGAACAGTGGGCTAACTGCCTTGTTCAGGGGAACAGTGGGTTAACTGTCTTGTTCAGGGGAACAGTGGGTTAACTGTCTTGCTCAGGGGAACAGTGGGTTAACTGTCTTGCTCAGGGGAACAGTGGGTTAACTGCCTTGTTCAGGGGAACAGTGGGTTAACTGCCTTGTTCAGGGAAACAGTGGGTTAACTGTCTTGTTCAGGGGAACAGTGGGTTAACTGTCTTGCTCAGGGGAACAGTGGGTTAACGGTCTTGTTCAGGGGAACAGTGGGTTAACTGTCTTGTTCAGGGGAACAGTGGGTTAACTGTCTTGCTCAGGGGAACAGTGGGTTAACTGTCTTGCTCAGGGGAACAGTGGGTTAACTGTCTTGTTCAGGGAAACAGTGGGTTAACTGTCTTGTTCAGGGGAACAGTGGGTTAACTGTCTTGCTCAGGGGAACAGTGGGTTAACTGTCTTGCTCAGGGGAACAGTGGGTTAACTGTCTTGCTCAGGGGAACAGTGGGTTAACTGTCTTGCTCAGGGGAACAGTGGGTTAACTGTCTTGCTCAGGGGAACAGTGGGTTAACTGTCTTGCTCAGGGGAACAGTGGGTTAACTGTCTTGTTCAGGGGAACAGTGGGTTAACGGTCTTGTTCAGGGGAACAGTGGGTTAACTGTCTTGCTCAGGGGAACAGTGGGTTAACTGCCTTGCTCAGGGGAACAGTGGGTTAACGGTCTTGCTCAGGGGAACAGTGGGTTAACTGCCTTGTTCAGGGGAACAGTGGGTTAACTGTCTTGCTCAGGGGAACAGTGGGTTAACTGTCTTGCTCAGGGAAACAGTGGGTTAACTGTCTTGCTCAGGGGAACAGTGGGTTAACTGTCTTGTTCAGGGGAACAGTGGGTTAACTGTCTTGCTCAGGGGAACAGTGGGTTAACTGTCTTGCTCAGGTGAACAGTGGGTTAACTGTCTTGCTCAGGGGAACAGTGGGTTAACTGCCTTGTTCAGGGGAACAGTGGGTTAACTGTCTTGCTCAGGGGAACAGTGGGTTAACTGTCTTGTTCAGGGGAACAGTGGGTTAACTGTCTTGTTCAGGGGAACAGTGGGTTAACTGTCTTGCTCAGGGGAACAGTGGGTTAACTGCCTTGTTCAGGGGAACAGTGGGTTAACTGCCTTGTTCAGGGAAACAGTGGGTTAACTGTCTTGTTCAGGGGAACAGTGGGTTAACTGTCTTGCTCAGGGGAACAGTGGGTTAACGGTCTTGTTCAGGGGAACAGTGGGTTAACTGTCTTGTTCAGGGGAACAGTGGGTTAACTGTCTTGCTCAGGGGAACAGTGGGTTAACTGTCTTGCTCAGGGGAACAGTGGGTTAACTGTCTTGTTCAGGGGAACAGTGGGTTAACTGCCTTGCTCAGGGGAACAGTGGGCTAACTGTCTTGCTCAGGGGAACAGTGGGTTAACTGTCTTGCTCAGGGAAACAGTGGGTTAACTGTCTTGCTCAGGGGAACAGTGGGTTAACTGTCTTGCTCACGTGAACAGTGGGTTAACTGTCTTGCTCAGGGGAACAGTGGGTTAACTGCCTTGTTCAGGGGAACAGTGGGTTAACTGTCTTGCTCAGGGGAACAGTGGGTTAACTGTCTTGCTCAGGGGAACAGTGGGTTAACTGTCTTGCTCAGGGGAACAGTGGGTAACTGCCTTGCTCAGGGGAACAGTGGGCTAACTGCCTTGCTCAGGTGAACAGTGGGTTAACTGTCTTGCTCAGGGGAACAGTGGGTTAACTGCCTTGTTCAGGGGAACAGTGGGTTAACTGTCTTGCTCAGGGGAACAGTGGGTTAACTGTCTTGTTCAGGGGAACAGTGGGTTAACTGTCTTGTTCAGGGGAACAGTGGGTTAACTGTCTTGCTCAGGGGAACAGTGGGTTAACTGCCTTGTTCAGGGGAACAGTGGGTTAACTGCCTCGTTCAGGGAAACAGTGGGTTAACTGTCTTGTTCAGGGGAACAGTGGGTTAACTGTCTTGCTCAGGGGAACAGTGGGTTAACGGTCTTGTTCAGGGGAACAGTGGGTTAACTGTCTTGTTCAGGGGAACAGTGGGTTAACTGTCTTGCTCAGGGGAACAGTGGGTTAACTGTCTTGCTCAGGGGAACAGTGGGTTAACTGTCTTGCTCAGGGGAACAGTGGGTTAACTGCCTTGCTCAGGGGAACAGTGGGCTAACTGTCTTGCTCAGGGGAACAGTGGGTTAACTGTCTTGCTCAGGGAAACAGTGGGTTAACTGTCTTGCTCAGGGGAACAGTGGGTTAACTGTCTTGCTCACGTGAACAGTGGGTTAACTGTCTTGCTCAGGGGAACAGTGGGTTAACTGCCTTGTTCAGGGGAACAGTGGGTTAACTGTCTTGCTCAGGGGAACAGTGGGTTAACTGTCTTGCTCAGGGGAACAGTGGGTTAACTGTCTTGCTCAGGGGAACAGTGGGTAACTGCCTTGCTCAGGGGAACAGTGGGCTAACTGCCTTGTTCAGGGGAACAGTGGGTTAACTGTCTTGCTCAGGTGAACAGTGGGTTAACTGTCTTGTTCAGGGGAACAGTGGGTTAACTGTCTTGTTCAGGGGAACAGTGGGTTAACTGTCTTGTTCAGGGGAACAGTTGGTTAACTGCCTTGTTCAGGGGAACAGTGGGTTAACTGTCTTGTTCAGGGGAACAGTGGGTTAACTGCCTTGTTCAGGGGAACAGTGGGTTAACTGCCTTGTTCAGGGGAACAGTGGGTTAACTGCCTTGTTCAGGGGAACAGTGGGTTAACTGCCTTGTTCAGGGAAAAGTGGGTTAACTGTCTTGTTCAGGGGAACAGTGGGTTAACTGTCTTGCTCAGGGGAACAGTGGGTTAACTGTCTTGCTCAGGGGAACAGTGGGTTAACTGTCTTGCTCAGGGGAACAGTGGGTTAACTGTCTTGCTCAGGGGAACAGTGGGTTAACTGTCTTGCTCAGGGGAACAGTGGGTTAACTGTCTTGCTCAGGTGAACAGTGGGTTAACTGTCTTGCTCAGGGGAACAGTGGGTTAACTGCCTTGTTCAGGGGAACAGTGGGTTAACTGTCTTGCTCAGGGGAACAGTGGGTTAACTGCCTTGCTCAGGGGAACAGTGGGTTAACTGCCTTGTTCAGGGGAACAGTGGGTTAACTGCCTTGTTCAGGGGAACAGTGGGTTAACTGTCTTGCTCAGGGGAACGGTGGGTTAACTGTCTTGCTCAGGGGAACGGTGGGTTAACTGTCTTGCTCAGGGGAACAGTGGGTTAACGGCCTTGTTCAGGGGAACAGTGGGTTAACTACCTTGTTCAGGGGAACAGTGGGTTAACTGTCTTGCTCAGGGGATCAGTGGGTTAACTGTCTTGTCCAGGGGAACAGTGGGTTAACTGTCTTGCTCAGGGGAACAGTGGGTTAACGGTCTTGTTCAGAGGAACAGTGGGTTAACTGTCTTGTTCAGGGGAACAGTGGGTTAACGGTCTTGTTCAGGGGAACAGTGGGTTAACGGTCTTGCTCAGGGGAACAGTGGGTTAACTGCCTTGCTCAGGGGAACAGTGGGTTAACTGCCTTGCTCAGGGGCAGAAGGACAGTATTGGGCCTATAGCCTACTGCACACATCTCATTGCTACACAACGGTTTTTAATTGTTTCATGTTGGAAAGGCTTAGGTTTTTTTAAGTCATGTTTTTTTTAAAATCTGAGTGGTAGATCTCATCTTGCATTTTGATCTTGATTTGCTCTGCTACCACACGGCAAGCGGTACCGATGCACCAAGTCTGGAACCAACGGGACTCTGAACAGCTTTTATCCCCAAGCCTTAAAATAACTAAATAGTTAGTACGGTTAGCTATTTAACTATCTGCATTGGCCCTCTTTTGACTAAAATACTCTGCTGCTACTGTTTATTATCAATCCTGTTGCCTAGTCACTTTACCCCTACCTTCATCTACATATCTACCTCAATTACCTGGTTCCCCTGCACATCGTCTCAGCATTGGTACCCTGTGAATATAGCCAAGTTATTGTATTCATTCCTTGTGTTGTTATGTTTTTATTATTTCTCTATTTTTCTCTCTGCATTGTTGGGAAGGTCCCGTAGGTAAGCATTTCACTGTTAAGTCTACACCTGTTGTTTACAAAGAGAGAGAGAGAGAGAGACCCCTGGCCCAGATCTCAGCATGAAACTGTGTGTGTCAGGAGACGGGATGGGAAACAGCACACACACACTGTATGCAAAAGGTGTGGCAAACTCGGCTGTTTTGCATAGACAGCACTGCAGCACAGAGAGAAGTTGGAAGTTTACATACACCTTAGCCAAATACATTTAAACTCAGTTTTTCACAATTCCTGACATTTAATCGTAGTAAAAACTCCCTGTTTTAGGTCAGTTAGGATCACCACTTTATTTTAAGAATGTGAAATGTCAGAATAATAGTAGAGAAAATTATTTATTTAAGTTTTTATTTCTTTCATCACATTCCCAGTGGGTCAGAAGTTTACATACACTCAATTAGTATTTGGTAGCATTGCCACAATAAGTTGGGTGAATTTTGGCCCATTCCTCCTGACAGAGCTGGTGTAACTGAGTCAGGTTTGTGGGCCTCCTTGCTCGCACACGCTTTTTCAGTTCTGCCCACAAATTTTCTATGGGATTGAGGTCAGGGCTTTGTGATGGCCACTCCAGTATCTTGACTTTGTTGTACTTAAAGCCATTTTGCCACAACTGTTGAAGTATGCTTGGGGTCATTGTCCATTTGGAAGACCCATTTGCGACCAAGTTTTAACTTCCTGACAGATGCTGCCACCCCCGTGCTTCACAGTTGGGATGGTGTTCTTCGGCTTGCAAGCCTCCCCCTTTTTCCTCCAAACATAACGATGGTCATTATGGCCAAACAGTTCTATTTTTGTTTCATCAGACCAGAGGAGATTTCTCCAAAAAGTATGATCTTTGTCCCCATGTGCAGTTGCAAACCGTAGTCTGGCTTATTTATGGCGGTTTGGGAGCAGTCGCTTCTTCCTAGCTGAGCAATCTTTCAGGTTATGTCGATATAGGACTCGTTTTACTGTGGATATAGATACTTTTGTACCTGTTTCCTCCAGCATCTTCACAAGGTCCTTTGCTGTTGTTCTGGGATTGATTTTTTTTTCGCACCAAAGTACGTTCATCTCTAGGAGACTCCTTCCTAAGCGGTATGACGGCTGCGTGGTCCCATGGTGTTTATACTTGCGTCGTATTGTTTGTACAGATGAACGTGGTAACTTCAGGCGTTTGGAACTTGCTGCCAATGATTTTTCTTCTGAGGTCTTGGCTGGTTTCTTTTGACTTTCCCATGATGTCAAGGAAAGAGGAACTGATGTTGAAGGTTGGCCTTGAAATACATCCACAGGTACACCTCCAATTGACTCAAATTATGTCAATTAGCTTATCAGAAGCTTCTAAGCCATGCCATCATTTCTGGAATTTTCCAAGTTGTTTAAAGGCACAGTCAACTTAGTGTATGTAAACTTCTGACCCACTGGAATTGTGATACAGTGAATGATAAGTGAAATAATCTTTCTGTAAACAATTGTTAGAAAAATGACTTGTGTCATGCATAAAGTAGATGTCCTAACCGACTTGCCAAAACTAATTTGTGGAGTGGTTGAAAACAGAGGTTTAATGACTCCAACCTAAGTGTTTGTAAACTTCCGACTGTTTTCTACCTTTCCTTGCCGTTGTGTTTAGCGGTGAGAGAGAGGTGAGTGTGAGTTCTAGCAGCGCTAATGCCATGTTCACTGTGTTTGACAGACAGCAACAGGTTGAAACTCCCTCCAAATCTCCCGTCACACACACACACACACACACACACACACACACACACACACACACACACACACACTTTGCAGGAAATATGTCATTCCTGTGGTATCCATGAAAGTACTAATGCCATTTTCTCCCCCCTCCGTCCTCCCTCCTTCTCTCCCCTTCTCTCCCCTCGCCTCTAATGCCTAACTCCTCCCTCCTTCTCTCCCCTTCTCTCCCCTCGCCTCTAATGCCTAACTCCTCCCTCCTTCTCTCCCCTTCTCTCCCCTTCTCTCCCTTCGCCTCTGACTCCTAACTCCCCCCTCACTCTATACTTCCCTCCCCCTCTCCCTCCCTCTCTTCTCTCTAGTTTCCAGAAGCATGTCCACACCTATAGGGTCCTACCAGATGAAGAGGGATTCTTGGCAGTCCAGGTACCACCATACACCACCCTCCATACATACATGCACAGAACAGTGGGTGTTTTTCTATGCATACCTAGCACTCTGGATGTAGCTGTTAGTATGTACATCTATATCTGTGGAGGGCAGGCACTGTATATGTGTGTATGGTACGTGTATGTGTGTCTGGATCAGTAGTAACTGGCAGGCTCTGGTGCTTGTGTTGGCTCTGTGCTCTCTCACACACACACACACACACACACACACACACACACACACACACACACACACACACAGCGGTCTCTTTGTGCTCTGTGTCCAGCAGCTGGGGTAGTCACCAATCCCCTCCCCTTGCAACATACATACACATACACACTCAAATACTGTAATACCTAACCCCAAGTACACCCCACTAATCCCCCTTCCAGTACCCCTCCTCTGCTGGTCCCATGCCTGGAATCCACACGGATAGCTTTCACAAATCATTTGATTTACCCAGTGCTTCAGTGAAATGAAACGTCACTCAAACGGAGTGAATGTGGCTGCCAGGTTCCCCACCCGTTCACAGCTGAGGGCCTCTTGGTATTAAAGCTTCCCTTACACCACTGTAAGCCATCAGCATATGAGCCATCAGCATATGAGCCATCAGCATATGAGCCATCAGCATATGAGCCAGCAGCATATGAGCCAGCAGCATATGAGCCAGCAGCATATGAGCCAGCATCATACCACCCTGCATCCCACTGCTGGCTTTCCTCTGAAGCTAAGCAGGGTTGGTCCTGGTCAGTCTCTGGATGGGAGACCAGATGCTGCTGGAAGTGTTGTTGGAGGGTTAGTAGGAGGAACCCTTTCCTCTGGTCTACCCCCCCCCCCCCCCCCCCCCCCCCCACAATGCCCCAGGGCAGTGATTGGGGACATTGCCCCGTGTAGGTGCTGTCTTTAGAGTAGGGGGGTTAACCACTGTGTCCTGGCTAAATTCCTAATCTAGCCCTCATACCATCACGGTCACCTAATCATCCCCAGTTTACAATTTGCTCATTCATCCCCCTCCTCTCCCCTGTAACTATTCCCCAGGTTGTTGCTGTACATGAGAACATGTGTTCTCAGTCGACTTACCTGGTAAAATAAGAGGTAAATAAAATAACATTTAAAAAAAACTCAACCCACAAATATCAATGAACAGAAAGGGATTGTACTCACTCTCAGACTCTCTGAGCTACCCCACCAAGACCTATAAACTACCTACCTATCACTATACTACCTACCTATCTATATACTACCTACCTATCAATATACTACCTACCTATCTATATACTACCTATCTATATACTACCTCCCTATCTATATACTACCTCCCTATCTATATACTACCTACCTATCTATATACTACCTACCTATCTATATACTACCTACCTATCTATATACTACCTACCTATCTATATACTACCTACCTATCTATATACTACCTACCTATCAATATACTACCTACCTATCTATATACTACCTACCTATCTATATACTACCTACCTATCTATATACTACCTACCTATCTATATACTACCTACCTATCAATATACTACCTATCTATCTATATACTACCTACCTATCTATATACTACCTCCCTATCTATATACTACCTACCTATCTATATACTACCTACCTATCTATATACTACCTACCTATCTATATACTACCTACCTATCAATATACTACCTACCTATCTATATACTACCTACCTATCTATATACTACCTACCTATCAATATACTACCTATCTATCTATATACTACCTACCTATCTATATACTACCTCCCTATCTATATACTACCTACCTATCAATATACTACCTACCTATCAATATACTACCTATCTATCTATATACTACCTACCTATCTATATACTACCTACCTATCTATATACTACCTACCTATCAATATACTACCTATCTATCTATATACTACCTATCTATCTATATACTACCTACCTATCTATATACTACCTACCTATCTATATACTACCTCCCTATCTATATACTACCTACCTATCAATATACTACCTATCTATATACTACCTACCTATCTATATACTACCTACCTATCTATATACTACCTCCCTATCTATATACTACCTACCTATCTATATACTACCTACCTATCAATATACTACCTATCTATCTATATACTACCTACCTATCTATATACTACCTCCCTATCTATATACTACCTACCTATCTATATACTACCTACCTATCAATATACTACCTATCTATCTATATACTACCTACCTATCTATATACTACCTCCCTATCTATATACTACCTACCTATCTATATACTACCTATCTATATACTACCTACCTATCTATATACTACCTACCTATCTATATACTACCTACCTATCAATATACTACCTATCTATCTATATACTACCTACCTATCTATATACTACCTACCTATCTATATACTACCTCCCTATCTATATACTACCTACCTATCTATATACTACCTACCTATCTATATACTACCTACCTATCTATATACTACCTATCTATATACTACCTACCTATCTATATACTACCTCCCTATCTATATACTACCTACCTATCTATATACTACCTATCTATCTATATACTACCTACCTATCTATATACTACCTACCTATCTATATACTACCTACCTATCTATATACTACCTACCTATCTATATACTACCTACCTATCTATATACTACCTATCTATCTATATACTACCTACCTATCTATATACTACCTACCTATCTATATACTACCTACCTATCTATATACTACCTATCTATCTATATACTACCTACCTATCTATATACTACCTACCTATCTATATACTACCTACCTATCTATATACTACCTACCTATCTATATACTACCTATCTATCTATATACTACCTACCTATCTATATACTACCTATCTATCTATATACTACCTACCTATCTATATACTACCTACCTATCTATATACTACCTATCTATCTATATACTACCTACCTATCTATATACTACCTACCTATCTATATACTACCTATCTATCTATATACTACCTACCTATCTATATACTACCTACCTATCTATATACTACCTATCTATCTATATACTACCTACCTATCTATATACTACCTATCTATCTATATACTACCTACCTATCTATCTATATACTACCTACCTATCTATATACTACCTACCTATCTATATACTACCTACCTATCTATATACTACCTACCTATCTATCTATATACTACCTATCTATATACTACCTACCTATCTATATACTACCTATCTATCTATATACTACCTACCTATCTACTGTATGTGTCGAACTGCTTTTCTTTATCTTGGCCAGGTTGCAGTTGTAAATGAGAACTTGTTCTCAACTAGCCTACTTGGTTAAATAAAGGTGTTCTCAACTAGCCTACCTGGTTAAATAAAGGTGTTCTCAACTAGCCTACCTGGTTAAATAAATGTGTTCTCAACTAGCCTACCTGGTTAAATAAAGGTGTTCTCAGCTAGCCTACCTGGTTAAATAAAGGTGTTCTCAACTTGCCTACCTGGTTAAATAAAGGTGTTCTCAACTGGCCTACCTGGTTAAATAAAGGTGTTCTCAACTGGCCTACCTGGTTAAATAAAGGTGTTCTCAGCTAGCCTACCTGGTTAAATAAAGGTGTTCTCAACTAGCCTACCTGGTTAAATAAATGTGTTCTCAACTAGCCTACCTGGTTAAATAAATGTGTTCTCAACTAGCCTACCTGGTTAAATAAAGGTGTTCTCAACTAGCCTACCTGGTTAAATAAATGTGTTCTCAACTAGCCTACCTGGTTAAATAAAGGTGTTCTCAACTAGCCTACCTGGTTAAATAAAGGTGTTCTCAACTGGCCTACCTGGTTAAATAAAGGTGTTCTCAACTGGCCTACCTGGTTAAATAAAGGTGTTCTCAACTGGCCTACCTGGTTAAATAAAGGTGTTCTCAGCTAGCCTACCTGGTTAAATAAAGGTGTTCTCAACTGGCCTACCTGGTTAAATAAAGGTGAAATAAATAAAATCAAAATATTTGATTTGATTTAACTTATATACTATTTACAGCTAAGGTCGGAAGTTTACATACACTTGGAGTCATTAAAACTCATTTTTCAACCACTCCACAAATTTCTTGTTAATTAACAAACTATAGTTTTGGCAAGTCGGTTAGGACATCTACTTTGTGCATGACACAAGTCATTTTTCCAACAATTGTTTACAGACAGATTATTTCACTTATAATTCACTGTATCACAATTCCAGTGGTCAGAAGTTTACATAGACTAAGTTGACTGTGCCTTTAAACAGCTTGGACAATTCCAGAAAATTATGTCCTGGCTTTAGAAGCTTCTGATAGGCTAATTGACATCATTTGAGTCGATTGGAGGTGTACCTGTGGATGTATTTCAAGGCCTAACTTCAAACTCAGTGCTTCTTTGCTTGACATCATGGGAAAATCTAAATAAATCATCCAAGACCTCAGAAAAAAGATTGTAGACCTCCACAAGTCTGGTTCATCCTTGGGAGCAATTTCCAAACGCCTGACGGTACCATGTTCATATGTACAAACAATAGTATGCAAGTATAAACAACATGGGACCACGCAGCCATCATAAAACACAGGAAGGAGACTCGGTCTGTCTCCTAGAGATGAACGTACTTTGGTGCGAAAAGTGCAAATCAATCCCAGAACAACAGCAAAGGACCTTGTGAATGTGCTGGAGGAAACAAGTACAAAAGTATCTATATCCACAGTAAAACGAGTCCTATATCGACATAACCTAAAAGGCCGCTCAGCAAGGAAGAGGCCACTGCTCCAAAACCGCCATTAAAAAAGACAGACTACGGTTTGCAACTGCACATGGGAACAAAGCTCATACTTTTTGGAGAAATGTCCCCTGGTCTGATGAAACAAAAATAGAACTGTTTGGCCATAATGACCATCGTTATGTTTGGAGGAAAAAGGGAAAGTCTTGCAAGCCGAAGAACACCATCCCAACCGTGAAGCACGGGGGTGGCAGCATCATGTTGTAGGGTGCGTTGTTGCAGGAGGGACTGGTGCACTTCACAAAATGTATGGCATCATGAGGCAGGAAAATTATGTGGATATATTGAAGCAACATCTCAAGACATCAGGAAATTAATGGGTCTTCCAAATGGACAATGACCCCAAGCATACTTCCAAAGTTGTGGCAAAATGGCTTAAGGACAACAAAGTCAAGGTATTGGAGTGGCCACCACAAAGCCCTGACCTCAATCCTATAGAAAAGTTGTGGGCAGAACTGAAAAAGTGTGTGCGAGCAAGGAGGCCTACAAGCCTGACTCAGTTACACCAGCTCTGCCAGGAGGAATGGGCCAAAATTCACCCAACGTATTGTGGGAAGCTTGTGGAAGGCTACCCAAAATGTTTGACCGAAGTTAAACCATTTAAAGGCAATGCTACTAAATACTTATTGAGTGTATGTAAACTTCTGACCCACTGGGAATGTGATGAAAGAAATAAAAGCTGAAATAAATAATTCTCTCTACTATTATTCTGACATTTCACATTCTTAAAATAAAGTGGTGATCCTAACTGACCTAAGACAGGATTTTTTCCTTGGATTAAATGTCAGGAATTGTGAAAAACTTCTGACTTCAACTGTATGTGGCAGGGACTACAGACAATCAAGGAATACAAAAGGAAAACCAGCCCTGTCGCGTACACCGACATCTTGCTTCCAGACAAACTTAACACCTTCTTTGCCCGCTTTGAGGATAGTAGTGTCAACGACGCGGCCTGCTACCAAGGACTGTGGCTTCTCCTTCTCCGTGGCCGATGTGAGTAAGATATTTAAACGTGTTAACCCCCGCAAGGCAGCAGGCCCAGACGGCATCCCTAGCCGCATCCTCAGAGCATGCGCAGACCAGCTGGCTGGTGTGTTTACGGACATTTTCAATCAATCCCTATCCCAGTCTGCTGTCCCCACATGCTTCAAGATGGCCACCATTGTTCCTGTACCCAAGAATGCAAAGGTAACTGAACTAAATCAGTATTGCCCGTAGCACTCACTTCTGTCGTATTGAAGTAAAGGATAATATAACCTCCACCTTACCTGTCACCCTAGACCCACTTCAATCTGCTTACTGCCCCGATAAGTCCACACACAATGCAATCACCATCACACTGTACACTGCCCTGTCCCATCTTGACAAGAGGAATACCTATGTAAGAATGCTGTTCATTGACTACAGCTCAGGGTCCTGGATCTCAACCCCACCCTGTGCAACTGGGTCCTGGATTTCCTGATGTGCCGACCCCAGGTGGTGAAGGTAGGAAACAACATCTCCACTTCGCTGATCCTCAACAGTGGTGTCAGGAAAATAACCTCACTCAATGTCAACAAAACAAAGGAGATGATCGTGGACTCCAGGACACAGCAGAGGGAGCACCCCCTATCCACATTGACGGGACAGTAGTGGAGAAGCTGGAAAGTTTCAAGTTCCTCAGCGTACATATCACTGACAAACTGAAATAGTCCACCCACACAGACAGTGTGGTGAAGAAGGTGCAGCAGTGCCTCTTCAACCTCCGGAGGCTGAAGAATTGTGTATTGTCACCTAAAACCCTCACAAACTTTACAAATGCACAATTGAGAGCATGCTGTCGGGCTGTATCACCGCCTGGTACGGCAACTGCACCGCCCACAACCACAGGGCTCTCCAGAGGGTGGTGAGGTCTGCACAACGCATCACCGAGGGCAAACTACCTGCCTTCCAGGACACCTACAGCACCTGATGTCACAGGAAGGTCAAAAAGATAATCAAGGACAACAACCACCCAAGCTACTGCCTGTTTACCCCGCTACCATCCAGCAGGCGAGGTCAGTACAGGTGCATCAAAGCTGGGACCAAGAAACTGAAAAACAGCTTCTATCTCAAGGCCATCAGACTCCTAAACAGCCATCACTAGCACAGAGAGGCTGCTGCCTACATACAGACTTGAAATCATTGGCCACTTTAATAAATGGAACACTAGTCACTTTAATAATGCCACTTTAGTAATGTTAACATATTTTATATTACTCATCTCATATGTATACACTGTATTCTATACGATCTATTGCCTATGCCGCTCTGACATTGCTTATATTTATATTCATATATTCTTATTCCATTCATTTTACTTAGATTTGTGTGTATTAGGTATTTGTTGTGTAATTGTTAGATATGACTTGTTATGCATTGCTGAACTGTAGGAACTAGAAGCACAAGCATTTCGCTACACTTGCAATGACATCTGCTAACCATGTGTGTGACCAATAACATTTGATTTGAATCTACTACTTACCTACCTACCTACCTACCTACCTACCTACCTACCTACCTACCTACCTACCTACCTACCTACCCAGCTTTATTCTGAACGTGCTGTGCAGAGTGTGCTCTGTCTCTGCAAGAGTGTATATCTTTGAAGTACCCACTCTCTCTCATTCCTCTCCCCTCTCCCAGACTTCTCAGGGGGTGCAGCCTAAGCGGTTTAAGAGCCTCCCAGAACTGGTCCTGTTGTACCTCCAGCCCAGCCAGGGACTGGTCAGCACTCTACTGTACCCTGTAGACAGAGAGGAGAGCATCCCAGAGGACAGGGACTACTCAGGTATGCTCTCTCTTCATGTCTCTCCGTCTGTCTGTCTGTCTCTGTCTTTCTCGCTCCATCTCTCTCTTTATTTGTCTTTCTGTCTCTCTAATTGGTCAGATGGGGAAGATGAGAAGCCACCACTTCCTCCTCGTTCAGCCTCCACACCACCTACAGGCTCCTCCCCAGAGACACCCACCGACAGGTACAGCACACACACGCACATACACATACACACGCACATACACACACATACACACACGCACATACACAAACACATACACACACACACACACACATACACGCACATACACACGCACATACACACACATACACACACGCACATACACACACATATACACACGCACATACACAAACACATACACACACACACACACACACATACACGCACATACACACGCACATACACACACATACACACACGCACATACACACACATATACACACGCACATACACACACACACATACACACACCCACATACACACACATACACACATGCACATACACACATGCAAACACACACAACCACACGTGCATACACACAAACACAATTTTGCGTGACCTAGTAAAAACTCCTGGGCCTAGTAAAGGGTGGATCTACCTGTTAAATTAGATCAACTGATCCTGCTTGTAGAGATTCAGTGAATCTGATCAGGGCCTATCTTCGACCAACCCTTGAAGAACCCTCCCCCTCTCTTCTCATCCTTTTCCCTCCTCTCTTGCCCTCCTGAGATCAGATGGGGGGGGGTTGGGTTGTCTTGTTTAGACAGTGAGTCAGCAGCAGTCTGATCCTGAGGAAGTCTGTGACATTGGAAAGTTGATGTTGTCAGGTCCTCTTCAGTGTTCTATACTCACAACAAGGGCCAGTCCCCCTCTGCACCCCATGGTCTCTGTGGCAAGTCCAGGGGATGTAAGACCCGTGTCTGTTCTATTGACACGGATTGGATGTTGTTCCGTCCTACTTTAGCGCCCCTGCTGCTAACGGCCTGAGCACCATTTCCCATGAATATCTGAAGGGAAGCTATGCTCTGGACCTGCAGGCTGTCAAACAGGGAGCCAGCTCTCTGCCCCACCTCAACAAGACACTGGTGTCCTCCTGCAAACGCCTCAACGGGTGAGACGCAAACACACACAACTCTCAACTTCTCTTGGTGACACATGCACGCATGCACACACACTCAAAAACCTGTGTGTGTGTGTGTGTGTGTGTGTGTGTGTGTGTGTGTGTGTGTGTGTGTGTGTGTGTGTGTGTGTGTGTGTGTGTGTGTGTGTGTGTGTGTGTGTGTGTGTGTGTGTGTGTGTGTGTGTGTGTGTAGGGAAGTGGATAAGGTTCTGTCTGGGCTGGAGATCCTGTCCAAGGTGTTTGACCAACAGAGTGCCTTCATTGTGTCCAAGATGATACAGCAGGTACTCTACATTTTCTATCTTGTTTTTTTCATGGGTTTGTGTGTGTGTGTGTGTGTTGGGGTAAAATGTATGACTCTGGAAAGCACAGGAAGCTTAGACATGCCACACCTTGGTTTCCTCCTGACCACACACACACACACACACACAATGCTCCTGAGTACACTGGGGGTCATGAGGAAAGAGATATTTGTGCCCCCAGAGAGAAACAACTAGAGTTCCTAGAGACAGCTGTGCTTGAGAGAGTCACGCTGTAATCGCATACACACACACACACACACACACGCACACACACGCACACGCACGCACACACACACACGCACGCACACACACACACACACACACACGCACACACGCACACACACACACACACACGTGGTCTTAAAGGGCCAGACCTCCTTTCCCCTCAAACTTTCCTCACACAATGGGCTCATGTCTACATAGCATCTAGTGTGTGTGTTTGTCTGTGTCTGTCTGTCGTAACTATCTGTCTGTTGTGTCTGTCTGTCGGAACTGTCTGTAACTGTCTGTCATAACTATCTGTCTGTTGTGTCTGTCTGTCGGAACTGTCTGTAACTGTCTGTCGTAACTATCTGGCTGTTGTGTCTGTCTGTCGGAACTGTCTGTAATTGTCTGTCGTAACTATCTGTCTGTTGCGTCTGTCTGTCGGAACTGTCTGTAACTGTCTGTCGTAACTATCTGGCTGTTGTGTCTGTCTGTCGGAACTGTCTGTAATTGTCTGTCGTAACTATCTGTCTGTTGCGTCTGTGTGTCGTAACTGTCTGTTGTAACGTCTGTGTGTCGTAACTGTCTGTTGTAACGTCTGTGTGTCGTAACTGTCTGTTTTCCTCCGTAGTCGGTGAATCAGGGTGGAGATCAGGAGTTGGAGAATCTGGTCACTAAACTGGCCATCCTCAAAGACTTACTGTCTTCTATAGAGAAGAAGGTAAGCCTGCACCACACAGGCACAAGCACACACTCACACACACGCAGCTGTTAGTGAGTGTGTTTAGTTAACCTCCTCCCTCTGATGGATCGTCTGCCATGATGGGCGGCGGGTGGTGGCTGTAGCCCAGCGGGTGTGCTCTGAGCTGGGGTGAAGAGAGAGAGGACCCCCCCACACCCTCCATAGAAATATTATCTAATAGTCATTCAAATTCTATGTCCCCTCTCCCCTCTGTCTGGGCCCCAGAGCTCAGGTTACACATGGAGGGAGAAGGTGGGAGCGGGAGGGGTAGAAGATGGGAGGGGGAGGGAGAAGATGGGAGGGGGAGGGAGAAGATGGGAGGGGGAGAAGATGGGAGGGGGAGGGGGAGGGAGAAGATGGGAGCGGGTGGGGGAGGGGGAGGGAGAAGATGGGAGGGGGAGAAGATGGGAGGGGGAGGGAGAAGATGGGTGCGGGAGGGGGAGGGGGAGGGGGAGGGAGAAGATGGGAGGGGGAGGGAGAAGATGGGAGGGGGAGGGGGAGGGAGAATATGGGAGGGGGAGGGGGAGGGAGAAGATGGGAGGGGGAGGGGGAGGGGGAGGGAGAAGATGGGAGGGGGAGGGGGAGGGAGAAGATGGGAGGGGGAGGGGGAGAAGATGGGAGCGGGAGGGGGAGGGAGAAGATGGGAGGGGGAGGGGGAGGGAGAAGATGGGAGTGGGAGGGGGAGAAGATGGGAGGGGGAGGGGGAGGGAGAAGATGGGAGCGGGAGGGGGAGAAGATGGGAGGGGGAGAAGATGGGTACACTGTGGTTGTTCAGGTTTCTAATGACACACCTTACACTGTGGTTGTTCAGGTTTCTAATGACACACCTTACACTGTGGTTGTTCAGGTTTCTAATGACACACCTTACACTGTGGTTGTTCAGGTTTCTAATGACACACCTTACACTGTGGTTGTTCAGGTTTCTAATGACAAACCTTACACTGTGGTTGTTCAGGTTTCTAATGACACACCTTACACTGTGGTTGTTCAGGTTTCTAATTACACACCTTACACTGTGGTTGTTCAGGTTTCTAATTACACACCTTACACTGTGGTTGTTCAGGTTTCTAATGACACACCTTACACTGTGGTTGTTCAGGTTTCTAATTACACACCTTACACTGTGGTTGTTCAGGTTTCTAATTACACACCTTACACTGTGGTTGTTCAGGTTTCTAATGACACACCTTACACTGTGGTTGTTCAGGTTTCTAATGACACACCTTACACTGTGGTTGTTCAGGTTTCTAATGACACACCTTACACTGTGGTTGTTCAGGTTTCTAATGACACACCTTACACTGTGGTTGTTCAGGTTTCTAATTACACACCTTACACTGTGGTTGTTCAGGTTTCTAATGACACACCTTACACTGTGGTTGTTCAGGTTTCTAATGACACACCTTACACTGTGGTTGTTCAGGTTTCTAATGACACACCTTACACTGTGGTTGTTCAGGTTTCTAATGACACACCTTACACTGTGGTTGTTCAGGTTTCTAATTACACACCTTACAATGTGGTTGTTCAGGTTTCTAATGACACACCTTACACTGTGGTTGTTCAGGTTTCTAATTACACACCTTACACTGTGGTTGTTCAGGTTTCTAATGACACACCTTACACTGTGGTTGTTCAGGTTTCTAATGACACACCTTACACTGTGGTTGTTCAGGTTTCTAATGACACACCTTACACTGTGGTTGTTCAGGTTTCTAATGACACACCTTACACTGTGGTTGTTCAGGTTTCTAATGACACACCGTACACTGTGGTTGTTCAGGTTTCTAATGACACACCTTACACTGTGGTTGTTCAGGTTTCTAATGACACACCTTACACTGTGGTTGTTCAGGTTTCTTAACCCTGTAGCTAATGTAATCCCCCCCCCCCTCTCGCTCTCTCTCGCTCTTCCCTCTCACTTTCCTTTTCTCTTTCTAGGCTCTGAAGGCTGTGCAAGATATGAGTTTGTCCACTCTCTCCTCTCCTCATCCTCTCACACGCCACAGCAAAACCATCCCTGTACAGGCCTTTGAGGTACATGCACACACACACTTTGAGATATACCCCACCCCCTCCCCTGTCCCATTGGTCCACAAGCAGACCAATCAGTGGGTGTGGCTCGGAATTCCTAGATTCTCCAGGAAGT